>NC_082611.1:4047500-4280000 GCF_030936135.1 Gavia stellata
CACAAAATTGTTTTTCTCTCTCAGGTGTCTCTAAAAGAAACTAATGCATCATGTTCTCAAAAACAGAAAGCTATACAGCATGTAATCATCCATGGGAACCATCTCTCTCTGTTTGATTCTCTCAGCTGAAACGAGTAAGACCAAAAAAGATATGAAGTCCTGCAGCAGAACTTGCACCAAACTTTTCTGAATTCCTATCTTGGCATATCAAGACCCACTGAACAAATTTTGTCTGTTGTGCTTCAACCTGATCCAATCTCTGTCAGGGTATCTTAGCAGTGAGTGAACACATTGGGGAATGCATACATACAATCTGGATCTCAAATTTTCAGAACACGCAATAGAAGGAAACATCTTTCAGATATGGCACTGGAAATAATCACATAATGCTTTGATACTTAGTAATAGATTTGATTATCTGATCCTTGTAACACCTGAAGATCAATCGGCTGGAAGAGAAAGATGAAACACAAGGCACTCCAAACACACATCACATCAAGAGCTCGAGAAACAAGAAGGTACCTATTTCTGCACAACAGAAAACACGACATGAAAAGCCACATATAGGTATACATGTTGCACAAAATGCCTTCGTTAACAATGAAGCCAGACCCCTTACAACTGTGGTGCTCGTTGTACACGCAGATATACAGAGCGGAATGAATTTTAAGTTGAATAAAGGTATGGAAAAGCTCCTGAAGCAACCACATAACTAAAATAGGAGCTGCCCCATCTCACATGCCCTACAAAGCACACTTCAAGATATTACAGTCCTATGAACCAGAGCATGAAAATAACGATTAATATGATAATTGCAGGAAGATCAGGGAGTACTGATAGAAGACACCCAACGTCAAAAAAGAACAGTAGTAGGCAAAGAACAGGAACTGTGTTTGTCAAAACGACTGAATGATTGATACAGAGAATTATGACAACTAACCTTGAAAAGCTAGTTAAGTTGTAGACCCTTCAAGGTATTTATATGGCAACTTGATGGCAAAGAAAAAAGCCTTTATACAAAATAAAATACTTCAAAAGGTGGCACAGAATAAAATATTCTCTTTGCCCTCCCCCAAAGCAGCCAAACTTAAAAGCTCAGTGAGATCTTGCATGATCTGCACAGAAGCCTAAGACTTACAGTGAGAATCCTGTGCAGATGGCATCTTTAAAGAACAAGAGGTACTCCCACTAAACTGACAAAATAAAATTCACACCCGCAGCCGTCCTTTCCCCCCAATATCACACCATATGCTACCTACAAGTTTTTACCCTTCCTCAAAACAGATTTCACAAATTAATAACTTAAGGAGTAGGCTAACTGCCAATGAAATTAAATGCATCCAAATATATTAATATGCACAAATTATTGTTGATGAATTGGCACAGAGCTACTCCAACAATCCACAACACACAAACCATGCCACATGCTGTTTATGCATATTCCTAGTTTCAGTATATACTGTATCTACCTTCTGTCCACACAAAGCCCAACTCTAGAAGCAGATATGAAAGAGCAGAATGGAGGTCATAGTAAATATAATCCAAAAGCAATCCACAAAAGAACAAAACTGAGATAGAGATTACTGGCCTTGTTGAAAATGCCATGCTCTCTGTAATGACACGGAGTTAATTAGGTTAAAATACAGTGGTAAATCAAAATTCACTTGTTTGGTTTGGGTTGTTTGGGTTTTTTTAATAGTAAGAAAAAGAACCTTCTCATGCTAAGGGTGCATCTCTGCCCATGACAAGACGACAGGTACATGTTAAAAGACTATAATCAGTGTAGCTACATGGGCTAATTCTGAACTTCCTTACCTGTCTCCTGATTTAGAGATTATGAAAGTATCTTTGCATTGACTGCACCACTGTACAGCAGAAAATATACCCTCTATTTCAAGAAAGGCTTTGTTTTTTAAAGGATCACTGCATGATATTGACAGAGAGAACAATAGCCTGTAGCTTGGCATAGTGTCGTCAAGAAAACAGGAGACATACCTGCTGAACTCAGGGTTTGCTGTCAAAGAAGGGTAAGGTCTGCTGTTTGCTCCCACAGACACAGAAAGCCAAGCACTTTGAGCACATCCATTTTTCTGTAAGCATCCACTGTTTTGATTTTTTTTTTAAGCCAGTTAAACACTACTTTAAAGAAATGCCCTGATAAATGGTCTCTAATTTTAAACAAACAAAAAATACTTTATCTAAATAAAGGTATCTTGCTCAAAGGGCCAGAATCAAACTGCTGTTGGGTTTTTCTTGATAAGAAACCTCCCATTCCCATAAAAACGTGTTCAAGCAGATGATAACAAGTGACTGACATTTACTGCATTTTTCATGTTAAAAGCCTAGTGTTTTGACTGCATATTGAAGTTATATAATGACTTAGTGAAGAAAGCACAGCACAGGAAAAAATTAACCACTGTTAGAGAGAGATAGGTAAGACAAATAATTGAGTCAGCAAACATTTTACACTTGAAAGTCGAATCAGCATCTAGGAGGAGAAAAAAAAGGCTTTTTTGTACTGATACCTAGCTGGATCCAAATGATGAAGTTTCACCTGAAGAAGTGCAGAACACAATTTTAGAGAAGTCAAATTTAAGCACTGTCTGTGAACTAAAAATTATGTGTATGGATCAGTAACCATGGATCCACTTAAAAGAGTCCAGAAGAGGAAAATCAGGTTTGAGTTAAAAGTTTGGAATGTGATCCGAGCCCTGGATTAAAAACCCTGTCTTCTAAGGAATTTCACGATGTGAACACACATAGTGGGTCTTCCTTTGTCTCAAATCCCCAAGAGCCACCTAGAGTTACAAAATTAAAATATTGTCTATGCAAGTAATGTGAATGGCAATTTTCCAAGACGGGAGAACAGAAAAAAATCAACCCCAACTGCAATGTGCTTATTTCACATACAAGTAGTTTTAACTTCGCACGGTCTGCAGGGGTTGTATTTGAGGTAAATATCCCTCGAGATTAGAATTCTGGCTTTACAAACTTTGATGCTTATGTCAACATTTCTTTATTTGCATTATTTGATATTATTGCAGCTATGCACATGTCTATACATTGGTGTCTCTCTCTGCTCTTATTTCCCCACTAATAAAACATGCAAAACAAGCTTTACAGGGAAGGACAAAAAGTCAAAACCATTCCCAACTTTTTAGATACTTCTTTTTTTTAAAGAATTCTAAAACCTGTATGAATACCCACTAATCCTCAGACAGCAAATATACCCAAAGGTTCTACGCAGCTTGCTATTCTGTTTTAAACTAAACTGCTCCCACATAAAGCCATGCAAATTAAAACCTTCAAGCAGACCCCTGAACCTAAGAATCTCCTCCAGAGGACATTTAGCGCATCACTGCAAAAGCTGTTTCCAGTGTCAACCTACCACCAAGCTCAAGCTTCAAGGTAACTTCTCCTCAAAATTGTTTTTGTTAATTTTTATTGGAAACAAAGCAAAGGCATGGGATTTATTCTGTACACAGATATTGAAAAAAAAAAAACACAACCACAAAACAATCTCAAAGTATCGTATTTCTAAGAGGTGCTAAGAATACTCCTAATCTACAAAAGTTAGGTCTGGTGGTTTCTTCAACAATCCATACACTACTGCAAGAAGCTCAACTGAAAAATACTGGGAGGCCTAACAAGGGCCAAAACTAGCCATGATTTCCTTGAATACATAATTTTATTTTCCAAGCTATCCCACTACTATTGCCTGATACTCCCTGGAGAAAAGATGTTAACTAGTTTACAGTTCAACTTGTTACAGCATTTTAACTTGAAAGCAGGACTAAACCCTTGGGGGAAAAAGTTCTTTGTAAATGGAATCGGTACCCTTCTTTCATGAATCATTACAAGCTGAAAAACATGCCCTGCAAGTTTCAACTATTCTTCAATCATCAAGCAAAAGATAGGCAAATATTTTATATTAGTTGCTTCCAAAGAGCTTTTTTTTTAATTTGGGGAGGGGGACTGTGTATAAAGGCTGAAAAAGAAAAGCCATAAACTTTAAGATCACCCATATACACTACAGTAGGAACAGTAAATGGCATAAGCCAAAAAGGTCACTTAAATTTCAGCCTTACTACAGATTGATTTTTTAAAAGAGAAGTAAATTGATAAAGATAACGAACTGATTTTAAAATCTTAGAAGACAAGAAGGAATTCATGTAAATACGTAATAATTTACTTTAAAAAATATTAAGCTAAACATGCAACAATATAGGCCACATTATCATTGACACTAGCTTCTCAAATAATTTGTTTTCCTCACACGCGATACTAAAAAGGCTGAAAAGTTTATCTTCTGTTTAAAATTGACTTCTTGGCTTACTCTAATTTTAAACCTTATTAGGGTGACAACCCAGGAGTATTTAATCTTCACTGGCTTTGCTGTAGGCAAATGAAACTACAGCTCGGATGTAGCACGGCTTGCTGTCAGCAAAAGGAGGTTCCCCCTTACTCCCAGCCATGCATCCCGCTCCTGCACCGTCCCCTCCTCACTCCAGCTTTGTGCATGTGTCAGAACCTTTGTCAAGCTGTTGAGTGCAGTAACACAGGAGAACACTGCTCTTGCAAAACCACCATCAACAAAAAGCACAATGTTTTCTGCCAGGTTAATGAACTGAACAGACTCCGCAACCAGCTTGACAGCACAAGAGCGAATGCCCCGGAGAGGGTGGGACCATGTGGCTGGAATTAAGGGAAGCGTACACAAGGGTGACGAGGAAAAAAAAGGATTGCCCCCCGATGGAAAAAAGCTGTCTACCTCAGTTGTAACATATGTCTTCATCCTTGGCAGATATTAGAGAGACATACACTTCTAGTTCTTTTCCTTAAAGCATAGCATCAACATAGAGGGAGGGAAGAGGGGAAAATAATAAAGTCTTATTGCTTTCACCAGAAATGCTTTTTAGAGTTTGGTTCTCAATGTTCATTAAAGAGTATGCCCCTGCAAAACCATGACATGAAATGAAAACATAAACAGGACAACTCATATACTGAAACACATCAGCTTATGTCCTTCCTGAAAGAGGGCCTAAAATTCAATCAAATATAGAGACAGTAAGAGCAGAAAATCCCCCTTGTTCCTCAGGGAAGCTAGCGTGGGATCAAATAAACATTCTGAAGAAGTACTGTTAATTAGTAAACTCTTCAAATGTGAAGGTAAGATGACTTACTTTTCTATAACAGAAGTTTCTATAAGAAGAGTTTGCTCACTCCAAGCAGGTAAACACTGCAGGGACTTCAGTGATAATGTGCTCCTCCCTAAGCTTACCCAGGAGCAATTAAATCATAGATAACTCAATGACTGCTGTGAAGATAACCATACTGAGTGACATTACAGCAGTGATGCGAATTGCTTTCTGGCACTAGCTTTGGAAAACTAGGTGACATGCTCTCAAATGACAATCAATACACAAAAAGGCTACTGAAGCATCAAATCCGGAATTTCTTTTCCAAATGCCTTTTTGCAGAGGAAAGCTTTATATTTTATATTGCTAAAGAGGTAAACTTTGAAACTCTAGCAAGACTTCCTGAAAGTAAATCTCTACAAACCTCAGCAAGTAAATCACAGCTTATGTTTTGGAATTCTTAGAAGATGCGCACCCCCTCTTAATTTTTCTTAAAATTTCCTGGGAACTTTGGGAGGAAAGGCGGTTTTTATTTATTTTTACTATCAGGTTTATGAATTTTAGACATAGGAAAAAATATTACACGACTCAGTCCAATGGTCAGAGCTCATGACAAGGTAAAACAGGAATAGAAGGATCTTCCTGGTAGAACGGTAGCATTTTTTGATTTTACTAATCCAACCTTTTAGGAAATAGTTTTCCAACCAGCTAACCATTCTAAATATGAAGTTAAATGAAAAAAATAAGTCACAGAGGAAACATTCACCTGAGTAGTCTTAAAGAAGGTTTTTCCCTTCTTTCATCACACAGCAGTCAAACAAATTTAAGAATCAAAGAAGAGACTTCTATTCAAGGTGCACTTTGTGTGGTCATGATTTCAAATATGAAAGTACTACTGCTTACAAATCAGTAACTTTTAAAGTTAAGTTACAGCTAAAAATTTGGTGCTGTACCAAACCATGTTTTTCATTCCGCTTTTCTATTTGAGCTACTTTAAGTAGCATTCAACTAGAAAACGTACACCTGAAAGCTGGTACATTCACAAAAGACTTCCAAGTACTAATGCAGTCTTCAACACCCTCAAGTTACCGCTACTTCTACAGAAGCGGAAATGCTCCCGTTGGCTTGTCTTGAGAACCAGAAATATTTTCCAGACCACTGTTCCTCTTCCCTTGCCACCTTTACATGGGAGCTCTGCTGCAATATTTATTCCACTCATGCTGCTCTTTGTCACATCACACTGCTTAGTGTTGCACAGCAGCAAAAACCCACCTGGCTACTCCCATGTAGCTCTTGTTTTTGCCACCTCCCCCACACCTCATCATTCTTTCTGAGAAGGATTTGCTCAGTCTCCTATAAAGGCTATCCCCTCTGCCTTTTTGCAGCCTTGCGAATGGGAATCCCAGGTGGCTCCTGCTAATTATTCATGTGCCTTGGGAGTCTAATTCTTCCTATTGTTAATATACCAATCTTTAGCCACAAAGTCAGTTCATATGCTAATCAGAGACCAGCTGATCCCAAGCTAATACTTCATGTACTCAGGAGAACTGATCTGCTGGGAGTATTAATGCTAGCAGAGTAAAACGAGCTTTGGAAAATAGCTCCTGAAAGATACTGCATCACTTTCACCTCTAGTCCAATCCCGTAATAAAAAAATCTGCTTGTGAACTTGGAACTTGGTCATTACCCTCACTGGCTGAGGGCAGCCTCTTCACAGACAAGAGGCGGCTGAAAAATTAGATTTTCCTTTTACACTGTTAGAATCTAATTTAATTATTAAGTCTTATCTAATTTTCCATATAAAAGTTTTGGTGTTCATAGGATGCCTGAAACAGCAGCTTCAACCAAAAATCAAGATGAGCAATTCTATGAATAGAAATATTCTATGAATTAGATAGTCTAGGCCACAATTCGGTGCTGCTGCTGAGAACAACATACAAAATTTCTACTTTCCATTCACCTTGTGCATTCCCCACGATATGCCACCCCTTCAGCCTGATCTAGGTCACCTGAAATCAACGGTGCCAGCACAATGAAAAAGGCAGCATGCCATAGCGTCTGGGGCACAACAAGGTCTGAGTATCTCAAGCTGATATTGGTATCACAGAGCATATGTTTATGGTCTGAGTAGACTATACAGTCTTCCTCAATGTCTTGAAATACAGAAAATCCATCAACATTTCAAGTCTGCTAGGACATCAGAATATGAAACGCCCCACATGAAATCCACACTATGCAAGGATTTTTCATCATGGCTTCTTACATGTAGTTAGCTCAATGTTTCCACTTGGTTAACAGTGTGTTCCAAGTCACTTTGAAGATGCTTATGTACAACACTGGGAACAGCCCTTTGTTTATATCCCAAAAGGCAGGAATCAGCAGAGTTTCTATAGCCTGTAGCAGTGCCGACCTGAGTTTTCATTCGAAGAGCAATTTGCTCAATAGCAAAATAGTGATTTGAGCAAAGTTACCTACTCTATCTTCTTAGTAGCTGGAAAAAGAAATATGAGATGGAAACACACACCATTTTAAAAGAGAACCAAGCAAAATTTATGGGGTTTTGTTAAGTTGGGTTTTTTTATTTTTTAGGTTTTTTCAGATTTTTTTTTTTTTTGAGGATGTGAACAAGATGTTCCTTCGTTAATGGGTTTCAAATTGTCGCATAAGTGGAAACATCATTTAATTTCACTAAATCAAAAGCTAGGAGTTTTGCACAGTATTTCCTCTAATGCACTATCAGTTCAATCCTCCATTATAACATATTCATTTCATGACTGAGTGTTCTTCAGATTTAATTTATGGTGCTAGTGAAAGACAAAGGATCCTGCAGCTGTATAAAAGTTCAACCAGCTCAGAAAAAGTAGCAGATACATCCAGCTGTTTGAGAAGCATCATGAGATTGCTACAAATCTGGAATTAAAAAAATCCCTTTATGTACGAAGAGGGTTCTGCCACAGAGCTAAACATTCACCTACATGACTGTCATGTAAATAATAAAGGTGTAACAGGAAACTACAACAGAACGTTTTATCCCCTAAGTATGTTCCAGATATGAATAACATCAATTTTAATGCAATTTATTATTAGGGCTAAAAATCATATGCAAGCCCTTCACATACAAGTTAAGTTATTCTTTCAAGGCCATGCCTGTCCATGTTTCAGAATATTGTCCCACTTATTTTAGTTATAATACTAATACACTTGTCTTACACAAATGCTGAAACGGACATTGGCACAAGAACCATTTCAGAAGGTCATCGCAGAGCAGTTAAACATGCCGTCTCCCAACAGACATCAGCATTATCTCTGGAGGCAAGACAGAAAGCAGCGAACACCCCTGGCATTCCTCTTAAAATAGCTTTGCAGAGAGTATTTTATACATAAAAGGCAGCTGATTATGCTTCAACAGACTTTTGTAAATAGAACTGATCAACAGATGTGCAATGCTTATAGATGGTTATCAACATAATCTTCATTTTCAGAATCAATAAAACTGGACATTATGCCTATTCTCTGAGCCATTTACCTACCTCAGAAGATAAACTGGATTCACTAATATCTGCTATGGGATTGATAAAAACTTGATGTCAAAAGAATTGAGTATTAAAAAAAAGAGAGAAATGGGAATATCCAGATAATTGCAGCATTTCAGTCTGCATATAGGCTCTTCACTGATCTGAAACTGCAAACAGACAAGTCAATGTGAGGAAAGGGAAGCGAAAAAGACTCTGAAGCAGATATATATTTAGCAGCAGGTTAGATGGAGAGAAAAGGCTCAAGGACAATGACAGGTCTTTTCTTCCTTCAGCTAAACCCCCAATGTATTTTTGTGAAAGAACACTAGTCTTTTGCTTCAAACCGTAGCCCAAAACTGCATTATGTCTCCTGGGTGCTTTGATTTTTTTCTCTTTCTAAATCTCAGCACATAGACAGCTCCAGGGCTCAGTAGGAGAAATTATTAAAAGCATGCCTGCAGAAGTAGAGATCAGTCATTTCCCTTATCCCCTGTGTTTCACGCGCGCTCCCCCGCCCATGCAGCGTTGTATGAGATTTCATGCAACCAGACATGTCCTTTTAGAACAGACTGAAAAATTTAAAATCCTTTAAGAGTAGGCATAGCATTCCTTCAGATTGGAAAGAGAAACACAGAATGTGCTTCAATTCTTCAGGAAAGTCACATTCACCTTCAGAAGTCTATCAAACTTTTTTTTGCCCTGCATAGTTCTATTATCTTAAGTAATTTGTATCAGTCTTTACAAAATATATTGGAGTTTCATAAAACACAAAATCCCAGTGTGAACATGATGCAAGCAATCTTTGTCTAGTTATTTTTTCCTAGGCCGCTTGGAAGTCCAGATGTTTCTCCAACTGGCTTTCTTGTTCCACTACTGCAAATACACAGGTGCCTTCTTTAGAATTACCATTCTATACGCATTTTCAACATACTACAATTTACTCTGTGCTTCTTGGTCCATTTTTCCAAATAAATATACACATATTTTGGATTAAATATGACTTACTGTATTAGAAACATTAGAAAGTGTTAGCAATTACGTTCAGTGTATTTTGACAAAAGCAAATGTGCTGAAACTGTGACGCGTTCTCATAAAAGAGTAAGTAGCTTAAAAATCAGGAAAAAAATTTTTAAAGTTTCCTACTTCCAATGTCTATAACCTTGTACCTTCACCATTAAAATGTTACTGTGCATTTAACAGTATAGGAAAGTGCCCAATAATCTTCGTTAGAGCTTGTCAGGAAGCTGGTTTTAACTCCCTACTCCCCCAACCTAAAGACAGCAGGGAAAAAAAAAGGAAATCACTGTTCATTTTCATCACCCTTACCCAAACACTCTCCAGCCGTAAGCAGATATGCCAGCATTTCAGAGAGTTCTTTGTTCTAGACTACTGAACTCTAAACATTAAACATTTGATACACATTTCACAACTGCTATTTGACACACACTGGAGAACAAACTACATCTTTTCAGAGTCAATATGAAATTGAAGAGACCCCATTTAGAGTTTAGAACATGAAGCAGAAAGCCATCACTGTGCTTATTCTGTCTGAGAAAAACAGATTTACCAATAGACTACTATAGTTAAGGTTACCATCTGAACTACACGATTTTCCTTCATACACCTGCATGGGATCTCTGAAGATAATTGCGTTGAGATAACCTCACTGATTACTGCTAAAGCCTTTAAATGCATATTGTCAAAAAAAGTTGTTTTGTAGCTGTTACACAGATGAATCATCATCAGTACCTGAAGTGACAGAGCAGATATCCTTCTACAGTAAGAAAAAGGTAGTTTAAAATAAACTTATTTTGTTACCCTAACAGTTAAGGAAATCCACTACAATTACCTTAAAAATATTTATGGAAAAAACAACACAGAATTTTGAACACACAAGTGGCCAAGAATCAGCTTCAGAAAGGATTTCTAGAACCTACCTATGGTGCAGTTTGTGGTTATTTTTCTCCGCTTGGGGTTGTGTCGTAACAATTCTAACTCTCGTTTGGTTGGCTCCCATGTTGAATACTTCTCTCCAATGCCTAAGCAGACGAAAAGAAAGTTTCAGGAAGTTGTTTAGTGAAAGGATTAAAAACTCTGTTCAAGTAAAACTTTCAACATGCTGTCCATTAAGTTAGATTCAATCTATGTACAACTACAAGAGACTGATTTATTTTTACCCCTCCCCCCCCAAAATATTGTTCAGAACGATAACCAATCTTACAACAAATAAGAACTAGAAGAAGAAGAAAAGAAAAGCACTTCTTTACTTGCAAAGAACACCTAGCCCAAATAAATTTTCCATTATTGGATTATAATTCTCCTTTCAGTTAAAAATAAATTCCAGCACAAGAATAAATCCACTGTTACTCAAAAATCCATTTCTTTGTGCTCAGAGGAGGTCAAATGACAGAACCACCATATGATTTTAGGAGAAGATACAAGATAACCAAGAAATCTCACCAAACTTTGACAAGTTATTCAATAAATCAAAACTGACCCAACTTAATGGACAGATACAGGCTTAATCTTTACAGATAAACATCAGAATTTAGTAATTTGATATATTAAACAGTTACTGCATGTCTTGGAATGTACCGTTACAGAGTATGACCCCTGCTTACAACCACTGATTTAGGACTGGATATTAGCAAGTTCTAATGCTTAAGATTCACTTTATTGACATATCTAACATTACCTAAAAATGCAATTAGTAGTAGGTTTAAACACAACCCTCCCCTACCAAGCAACCAAAACTCTCCAAATACTTAACTACCCTTTCTCATAAGCTGCAGCTAAAATCTGTCATTTTTCTCTTTAACCACCAACACTATATTTCCAATAAGTTTCTTTTGTTGAAAGGAAAGTGCAGTAGAAATGAGTCAGGTAAGCAGTACGGAGAATAGATCTGAAGTAGGCACAGAGTTGTGTTCAGTGTAAATCTGATACAAGAAAAACACAACAGCGAAGACTCATGTGCTGACCAGCTAAGTACTGCTGCAGCATTCTACGTAGCACAGAGAAATTACTATGCAAGGTCAATTATAGTGAGTCACAAAAGCATCTTGCCATTAAAAATAAAGAATAATACGATGACAAGCAATCTATTCTAAAACTGAGGATTAAAGTCAATTAAGAGTTATTTTTCAAAGAATGCATGGTGCAGAAACAGTGCTGTGCTACAGAAAATAAATTATAAATCATACATAGGAAAAGAAGGAGAGTAGAAAGTATAGCTAGAGGCTTACACATTCTGCATAATATACATTAAATTTTAATAGCTCTTTGATCTTCATTTTCAGAAATAGCTATGCTTGTCAGAAGCTACCCACCCAACAATGTTCAATTCTTCGTTACTACTGACCCTCCAGGTTCTAGTAATAAAAGGTCTCATTTTCAGATTCTTGAGGACTAGAAAATTCTTATTTACATGGATGCACCCATCTCTCACTTTGATTCATCAATAGATTATGCAAGAAGCATAAGAAAGAATACCAGAATCATATAGTCCCTTTCCTTTATCCAAGGTTCAGCATCAAGCTACACACCCAGGAAAACAGAAAAGGAAACTAATTACCGTGTAACAGATTGATGAGATAAAACAGCTGCAGTGCTTTGAATACACTATACAGTATGCATAGGCAAACGAATGAAGCAACTTTAGAGACGCACATATGGACAGTTCACATATGACAGAACATTGGCTTGCAACAAGTTTTATATTAGATGTATTCAGCAACCCTTTTCATAGTTGTAATGCTCCCTTAGGAATATATATAAATTGGTTTGGAAAAAAGCTCAAAATAATTTTTAACACCATGTTAGTACCAGCTACTGCACTGGCCAGCTGTAAACTTGAACTCTTGCATTTGGCTTCACCCCAAATGTAGTTTAAACATGGCCAAACACAGTTAGTATAATCTGACAATGGGATGAAATCTCATAATAATAATAAAAAAACTTGGATATGTTTAAATCCTGGTTTAAATCAAATATAACAAAATTCACACCTGGAAACACATGTGCGCTCAACTTTAGGCATGTAATAGTTCCACATATGTCAGTGGGACTATTCATATATATTTATATATATCTATATATAATTATATAGCTTAAATGCTTAGAGAGGATGCGGACCAAAGCATTTCACAAGAGCAACTCTTCAAGTAAAGTTAAACATGACAGACTGGATATCTTTGCAGGATTCTGGGTGAATCAAATATTGTTCAATTAAAAAGAAATGAAACCAAAGACAAAACGATGTATACTTAATGCCACAACAAACACAGAGCAAAACAGACAGAAAACTTTCTTACAGAAGCCTTTCATTAGAAAGGGCACAAGTTAAGTCAGAGACAGAAATTAAAAAGTGTTCTGTTCTGGCTATATAATTTAAAAAGAATACTGAGGTTTTATTACTCTTGAAAATTTGGAAAAAAAGACAGAACCATTTATTAGTAATGGTTCAGTGTTTAAAATTAAAAAAAAACCAAACAAAAAAACCCCAAAGCAAAAGAAGGAAAAAGGTTTAATAAAAGGTTTAATAACACCCACAAACATGCCAAAAACTCCAATATAAACTACCTTAAACAAAGATTTGCGAAACATGCACAGGTTACATTTACAAGTAAAAGAAAGTAGCGTTATAGGAGTGAAAACTCATCATTTTAAAAATGGTGCTATAAAATAGCCAGAGATTCAAGTCAGCATGTGAAATCTTCATCTAAGAATTCATTTTATTAGGTCAAATACACAAATTGTCATTTTTCAGAGACTTTATCAGGCACATATGGATGAGTACAGGAAAAGACGATGAAGTCTCTAGTTTATAAAAGTCACAATTTTGCAAGTAATCATTAATATAAATTGTTTACTCTGCTATACTTAGCAAATCCCCCTTTTTGCCCTCCCCAAAATGGAAACATTAATTAGAATGAAGGGCTCTGTGTATTCTCACCTCCCTCATTATTAAAAAGCATTCAAAATACCAGAGAAAAAAAAATTGCAGAGTTGCAACTTGTTCAGAGTTATATCATATAACCCTGAACTACAGCTGGACATGGGAACTCATCACACTAGGAGTTAATATTACAAGAGTATGAAATGAATCTCATCATATTTGGGGTTTTTCTTAAAGTTTTTTCTCCAGGCATCATGTTGTTATGTGAGCATCTATTAAAGTATATACCAATACCCTTCAAGCACTGTGAAGAGAAGTTTGAAAATATAAAACATTGACACTTCAATTTTTAAGCCAATCTCAGTTTTCGCAGACTGGATTCACTTCTTAAGTTCTTTAAGTTGGCAACACTAACTCTGTGGTAGAAATATAAAACCAAGACACTGAGTTTGGGGTTTGTACTCATCTTGACATTCAGTTTGGAGGAAGAAGGGTTCATTCCCCCTTTATAATCTTTCAGATAACATGAGTCACTATGGGAAGGAGGGGACAGATTGAAGCAATGGAGAAAGAAGGAAAAAAGACGACACAATTCTCCATTATTTCTCGCATGCCTGTCCCTTTCTCATTCCTTAGACAAATTTGCGGGAAAACATACACGGTTTCATGGTGAAAAGCCATAAAACAAAAGATTCTATGCCATAACTTCAAAGAAAAAATGTCTGTACTATGTAGTCCAGTAATTTAAAGTGTATTGCCGTCTATTCCTTCTTCTTCTATCTTCACTGGTCATTACCGACTTGTTCTCCACAGACGGAAGATGCAATATGCACATTCATATAAATATGCATTCACACATATATATATATATATATATATTTAATTTGCCATTCATTAGTCAGTTAACCAGTACAGAGAAGGTTTTCTGCCTGGCAGTTCCTCTCGGTGATTATTCCCTTCACCACACAGCTTTGTGGTCCAAGACAACAAGATGAACAATCTTGTAGCTGTAATTACCCCAAAATGTAAGCTATAGCAGCCTGATGCCCACCGGAGGACAAACTGGCTGCATCTCAGTCCAGAAGGCACAAATATATAATTTGATAAGGACAACATAATTAAGAAACTGCTCTTTGAATTTACTTATTCAAAAGTAAGGAACTGGGGGGCCTTCCTCTTCTATAGCATCACAAAGAAGTGTTACGTTGCTGTAGTTGATTAATTTGGTGCCCAAAACAACGCAGTTTAGAAGGGTTTGAAGGAGTTTTCAGAAGAGATGCATAGCCTATATGCAAGGTTTAAAAACACGTTTCCATGTTGTCTTGCTTTGAAAACCAGTGCCTTGTGCTAAAGCATTTTAAGCTGTATTTTCTTGTTCTAGGACTCACCGACAATCTCACTATCGTCCTTTTCTCTGACTCGGCTCCCTCAAAATGGGGAATAAGCAGAAAGTAGAATGCGATCCGTAGTAGGAACTAAGTAAAAGCAGCTATACTTTTCATACGCCATCAGAAAAGCTCTCGTTAATACGATGTTAGGTGCTATTTTTAAAATTGGAAATGAGGTTAAGAATGGTTTGAAGTCATATCAGCCCTAACTAAGGCTGTCACATTGAAACAGGATGCCATGGATTCAGTAAGAGACATTACTAGACAGAAGTCATCTGTCTTCAAATACAGACTTTCCCACTTTAAGAAAACATACCCCCTAGAGGCCACTGGAAATGGAAAATTACAAGCTTTTATAACTGATGCTTAAAAACTACTCTGTTAAAGGTAAATGCTACTTCCTTTCTTTTCCAAAAAAATAGGAGAAAAGGTTTCTTTTGGAGTAGTTCTATCAAGGAAAGGACATATGAAATCAAGTCTGCTGTAATTATTCAATCATTGGAACATATCCAAACAAGAGGAAAACAATTTGCACGATAAAACTGGCATTCTTAACTGTGATTCATGTCTAAAATGGCAGGATAATCAGCAAAGGGACGCTTGTTAGTGAAGTGCGTCGCCAGTCCACGCCTCTTACCTGTCATTGTACACTGGTAGTGAGAAACCACTGTTGGGGTGAAGGCTAAAAAAGAAAAAATTAGGGAAAGCAAACTGAATAAAACAAATGTGTGTACATATATTTGTGTGTAAATATTTCTACATAGATACTGTGCGTGTACCACGAAAGCACAGGTGTGTAAGTAAGCTGGCACGTTCTATTAAAAAAATAAAAATCACACACAAGGGTGGCATTTCATGTGAGGGGAACAGATTTATTACCTGTATCACCTAAATTAGCCTAAAGGAGCAGACTCTTACATTTTCTACCTAATACAGATCTGACTCTGATATTATGCAAGTTTTGCAGGATTAATGTTAGATTTTTTTTTTTTTTTTCAATTAAAAATAAAATATTTTTGCTACAATTAGGTGCGGCGCACATGTTAAACTAACAGTCTAACTCCTGGAAAGTAATAGCTAGACATCTCTCTCTCCCAAGGCCTGCACTACTATCTCTAAAGAGCTCTTTCTTCCCCTTACTGTTTTTTTGCCATCGACAAATGGGAGGGACAGGTATGATTAAAAACAGAAATAAGAAATTCAGGCAGGAAAACCAAACCTTGTAATTTCCAAGCTTTTCGTTGTTCTTCTTTGGCAATTTGTTCCATGTCTTTGTCGTATATGTAATCTTGACACATAAAGCAGTATATACCCCCATACAAAAGGTCTATGGCTGCAAAACAGAAGGGACGTTGGGGAGGAGGAAAAAAGATGTGAGTTCATAAACTAGAAGACATTTTAAAGTAGGCTTCCAAGTCAGGCACTCCTTCTCCTCAGCAGTCCACAAAAAGTAAAATCTGTACCTTAGAATCTGGAGGGAAAAAAAAGAAAAAAACAGGGAAATTTTTCCAGTTACAGTATGAGTTATTCATTTGCTTCTGACACAGCAAGAAAACTGTGCAAGACAAAGCATTAGCTGCCTTCAAGTTGCTTGAAATTCACAATATGACTTTCAACGACATAAGTAACCAAAAGGCATAATTGTAGTGACTGACTGAAATACATGCAGAACTAGTACTGTAAGATTTGATAGGTAAGTTTGAATCGTCTTTTCTAAGACTTCAGTAATTTCTATTCAAGGCCATTAAAATAATCAGAAAGCACCTATCCAAATGAAGGCTCAAACAGAAGACAGCACTGAAAGCTCAAAATGGTTTTCCCAAGTAGTTTATTCCACAGGTTGCATGTCTCACAATTTCTCTTGTTTCACACACCCTTTTAGAATGGACATATGAACACTGGCCAATGTTAAAAATATTTTTCTTACACAACTCTAAACAAAAGAAAGCCAAGAAATGAAATAAATCAGCTAACTGGGAAATGACATTTTGCGTCAATATATACCGAGGAAGAAGTAAGTGCAAACTAATCATAGGAAATTGCTGATTTTCAGTACATAGATATGGAAAAAAGCCATAATCAAAGGAAAGAAAAAAAGTTTCGGTGGGCACTAACAAATTCTTAGCCAGCTACTAAGATAGCTGTCTGCTAGAGGCAGATTGTGAGAAACACATCACCATTCTCCCTCAAGAGTGTATCCTCCATTTATTTTGTTTCCAAATTCCTTTTATTTCCAATTAAATAGTGTTATTTAAAGAAATTCTCACTACAGTGGAAACTTGTTTTAAACAAAGGAAACCATTACCACCTTAGGTGACCTGCAAGAAACAGCACTGAACTACCCTGAAGTCATAAATAAGCCACACAGCAGGAATTCTGTTGTCGGTCTCATCAGGCAAACAAAGGTGAAGTCTTTGTGCTCTCCCCCTGTTTGCAGGCCAGCGGCCTTGGTAAGCTTGGTGAAGTTTCTTTCTAACCACATCTCATGCATCCTTCACAGCCTTTACCCCTCTCACAACCTGCTACTCCTCTCCTTTAGTCCTGTACACACTTTTTTCTCGTCGTCCTCTTCAAAATCACTTTTTCAATTATTATGTCAAATTGTTTGTTACTTCTTATGTAATAAAGAGAAAATTAATTTAAACAAGTTTGCATAATGTCTGTTGGCTGTCATCTTGCTTACCTGCTTCATTATTTTATTCTTTTGTTTTGTCTATTTGGACCACAATCGATTTGCGGAAGAGGGTAAGAACTGCTTGCATTACCTTGTGTAACGTTCGAACACCGGAATTTTCACCCTGGTGCCCAGAGGACTTAATAAACTCCTTTACCAAAATATCACAAAAGGGGATAAGAATCTTAGCTGTGGTAGAGATGAGTAAGAAAACACTATGGCATGTCAGAAAAAAAAAAAAAAGGAAAAAAAAAATCACAATTAAGATACACAATATTAGAGTTATATGATATTCACTCCATTATCTATTGCACTACCTGTTACACACAGTTATCAACAAAGATTTGTTGAAAATCCAAAGTATTGGTCTTCAAACACAAAATCAAATACTGTTCTCCATATACTTTTTTGAAGACCCCACAGACAGCCCCTCCCAACCAAATAACAGAACAGTGCTGGCAGAATATTAAATAAATAGGACTCTCTGTGAGCACTAATACTTTCAATCTACCATCAGAATGGGTAGGCATCCATTGTGCTCAGAGGATTCCTTACTTTTCTCAACTTTCTGGATTTACACATGTGACTGATGAAGTATAGATGTCAAGATCAAGACCAACAAGAGACCACCTTACACAAACCACTTGTGCAGAGTAGAATGGTGTAAAGAATCTGGCGTAAAGAATCAGAAAGTTTAAACAGAAACACTGACAGAGTAAAAGCCATAATTGTCCAGCGCCTGATTAAGGACTCTTGAGAAAATGTCCTCTCTCCAGCATACTTATGTGAACAATACAGTTGTATATATGCCAACACTTTCAATGTCATTAAAAAGACTGCAATAGGTTTTGGACAAATTACCTCAAGCACCCGTGACAAGGCGGCCATACAGGCCTGGTTACAGCACAAAGGAAGGGCAGGAGTTTCTCATGAAAGGCAAAACACGTCTGCTCAGTTTCAGGATCCTAGGAAAAGAGTCCACTAGTACAGTTTGCAAGTTAATTGTTTCAAATTAGTATAATTTTAATTTTTCCCTTGAAATGCACTTTAACCTTCTTATTCAGGTCTTCTTGAGGTGAAAAAGAATGTTTTCTCTAGGGCAAAGTAAAAACACCCACTACCAAGTCACGCTGGTGAGCCTCCGTGCCCGCAGAGCCGACCTGCAGGGCCTGGCAGGCGCCGGGCTGAGGGTCCCCGCAGAGGAACCACTGAAGGGACTGTCTTACTGACCAAAATTTGTCCAAAGCAAGCAATTCATTAGCACTAAGTGAAGTTACACCACACCAAAAGGACAAAGTCCATACAAAACTTTCTCCCTCAAAAGGACTGGGATGGGGCAACAAACGTTTCACCTCATTGCTAGCAACAGGCTAAAATTTTTTTTTTAAACTACATTGCTGTGAAGCTCTACCCCAGACTGAGCCACTTGTATTGTACTTCAGTCAAGATCCAGTAAAAACCCCTATGAGAGTAAAGTATGAGAACGTACATGTAACAAATTTCATCATTTGCATTAGTATCATTTGCACAAAACTAACAGAAACAGGCCTCAAATTCATAAAAAGTTTGGGAACTACTAACCTAGAAATGGTAACTAGATGTTTCAGATTAATCCACTGCCAACTCTGCATGATGCCCCACGTTCCTCACCATGAATACCTCTTTTAGGAGGCTCCTCCAGAATGGCTGCTATTCCTACCTTCCAGTATCCCAGTTTCCTAACACTTCTGCTACCCTCCTCAGGAGGGGGCAGGGGGCAAAAATCAGTGTATTATTAATTCAGTTTTATCTTAATACACATACAGAATTGATTACAGTGGAAAAATGAAATATACGTTCAGCAGAAATACACTTTTTTCTTTCATAGGGAAGAACCAGAAGAAATTTAAAAGAATCATAATGTCATTTTATTAAATTTGATCAATCTAGTTTCCTGTTTCAGGAACTCAAAATACCTCTTTGTGGATCACAGGCAAAGTAATTTAAGAATGAAAAGGCCTCTTGGAATATAACATTTTTCTTTGCTTTTATACCTTCTATGCTGACAACAGGCTACCATTACTTTAAAGTCAGATCTCCCGTGCCCCTTCATATACAAAATTCTAAGCAGCTGCAGCACAAGAGAGAGAAAGTAAAAAGATATCTCATTTTTCATTTAAAAATAAAGGTATCAGCCTGGAGAAACAACGAGGCATCACAGAAGATCATGCAGGAGTGAAAGCAACTTTATCTACTAGGTGCAAGTGACAGTAAGTTTGAAAGACAACAACTCAGGGGTGAAAGTTTAAGTTCAGGCAGCAAAAGGTCTTCAAACTCTCCATCTCGGAGCCAAGTAAAGTGTTTTGTTTAAGCCTGAGTGCTTTACTTTGCCAAATATATCCACTGATGTCCTTGTGAAAATGTTAAGAGACCAGAGGTGACGGGAACGTAACAACAATATGTAAAAAAGCAGGGAAGCATGCCACATCCAGAGTGCACACGCCTCATCCAGTTAAGAAACACGTACATTTGGTTTTCAAGAGACCCAGGTGAACAGAACTAACATTGCTCAGTGGAAAATGGGATACTTCGCCATATTATACGGCAGCCTTCCATCAGATGAGACACATTTGTGAATGATGTTTTGGTATCATCTTCCTTAGAACACTGGCTACATTCAAGTACAACAAAACATAGAGCAACACAGAATTCAGGTCAATTTTTACCTGTATTGAAATTAATTCCACTGAATTTCTGTGACTCAATCTTGGTGTGTTATCAACTCAAAATCAACATACACTCGTATTCTATGCAAATCACCTACATTTTGTTCAACTTCTGTAACAAAGGAGACTAAATTGGTAATTCTTTTAGACAGTGTTCTAAGTCAACATCCTAGGCTAATTCATACTCCCTAATTTCTCACATTAAGTGTTAATCATTAAACCAGTTTCAGATTAATAGTCTCAAGACCACAAGAAGTGATTTTCTGAACTTCAAGCCAGCTCTCCACTTGTTCTTCTATCCGATATATTAGCACAAAACAAATACCTGATTGCATTCTTTCTGTTTTCCTGGCACCTGGAAACTGCATCACAGATCAGAATTCCTGAACTGATAAGCTATTAAGGTTTACTGATATGATTAAGGAAATCTCACTGATCTCAATAAGGAGGGGAAAAAAAAAAAGGAGGTGCCAAAATACACCAGCAGACTCATCCAAGGCATCAATCAACTAGTGAGCAGGCGCATTAAAAGCTATTCACGCTTTTCCCTTATCCCTTCAGTCTCTACCAAGGTGATCACAGCCTTATCAACTCTACAAGTCACAAAACGAGTATACTTATTTTTTATTTATTTAGCTATATAAATAAAAATAAAAGGCTAGTCCTGCTAAAGGGTGACCCAAGCTAGCTTCCATTGAAATCATTAAGAATCACAGGTACTTACTTGCAGGGTCAGGAGGAGGGAGTGGAGTCCCAAACTTTGTTTTGTGGCCAAAAATGCAGTGTCAGATACCCGATCTTTTAATACACGTTAAAAACTATTAAAAACAGTTAAGCATTATCCTTCCCTCCCACATTTAATATTTAAAAGAAATAGTATTTTCTTCTCCTAATACTTGAGATAAAAACCATTCTATTCTTTAAGTACTACTACTTCTTCTTTTAAACCAGCAGCAACAGGTAAGTGTTTAATGGCTATGAGGAATATTGGAGGTTGAAAGCCATACCCTATGGCTGACCCATATATCCAAAATGCTTTCCTCCTCCGCTTCCAATCAATGATCCTCTGGATGACATCACAAGAATATTATTATGTTGAAGTACAAAGAGTTTGTACTTTCTACTATCAAATTTAATCTCACATGTATTACTGTAGTCAGTGAGGCTATTTAATTCTTACCACAGGACTAGCCAGCCCTCCTCAGTATAAGAAATACCTCTGAACTCTGTGACCATCAAGTATTTCATACACAGATGTAATTCCTTCTCTTCAATTACTAGGAAACAGCAGTAAACCAAGACTGGTTCTGCTAGTAAAGTCTGTGCATCCAACACATTCTGCTTTCAGTTTATTCATCATCAGTCTCACTTTATCCTGCCTCATATACACCACAATTCTTATATTAACCCCTGTCACTTCTACCTCAAGTAATAATGTCCAAGAGGTCAAAATGTCAAATTCTTAGCTTGTTCTAGACAAATTAGGTCCAGTGTATTTCCTTTTTTCTAAGAAAATCAGTTATATTCTCAAAAAGACACATTAGTCTGTCATGATCCACCTCTGACAGAACTAAAAAACACTATCCTGTTTTCCATTTGACTTCATCTCCTTAACAGACTTTTTTCAACACCCACACTAAGCAAAACATTAGAACTGAAGTCTAATCAAGGGACTGGTAAAATGCCCAGATGACCTTTTCTACCCCCTTCTGAGCCTAGATGCAAAAGGAAAAACCAAACTGCTACTCTAGCACTGCAAGGCACTGCATGGGAAATGCTTTAATTGCCCCTTCCACACAGAGTATAATGAAAGTCTTAGCTGTTTACAGAAGAACTCAACTCCACTGCCATCATGCAGAATTAACAGTCAATACCTTCCAACTCAAATGAAAATTAAGTAACTTTTACTGTCATTCCTCTACATAGGTGTTCTGTTTCTACATATTAGATTTCAGACAGGTATGTATTAAGAGCAGTAACCAGACTTTTTTCCTTTGATTGACTTTAAGTACAGAAACCAGCTTTTTGTCATGTTTTCTCTAAATCAGATGAAAAAATTTCATTATTTGTTTTCTAGGGGAAGTAGAAGCTTTTTGAATTCTACCAAAAAATCCTCAACTTAATCCATGAGCATTATTATTACGCTCACCCACCCAGTTCCTCTCACCACAAATGTATTTATTGGACTGAACCTTAAATCAGCACATACTTAGAAAAAACAGTTCCTCAACAAACAGTTTGTGATCTAATAAATAATGAAAGTACTCTAACAGGACTAATTCTGAAATCAGCTGTTTTCCAGGCTCCTTTGAAACTGAATGGTACTTCAGTCTTCTGACTGTTTCTAGTTTAGTCTTTTAACCACTGAACCTCAGTTCTGCTATGTCACCTACCTCTATTCTTTAACTCCGGAACAGGGCCTTAGAGCAGACCACGACTTCAACCGAAACTGCATTACGTGCTGTTTCTGAGACACTAGTCATGTGTTAGGAGTGCGACTCTTAACAGATAGAAGCATAGCATGGAAACGCAGGAGTTGGCTCCTTACCAAGGAGTTTAAATAGGTCTACACAGAGCTTTGATACCATAATTGAACTAATCTAACTCAGAATGGTTATCTGCAACAGACTTTCCTAAGCCTCGTGATCAGTGATTTTTCTTGCAGCTAAGTGTGTGTGTGTATAAATATTTAAAAAAATATACATATAGGAATAACTATATAAAAATATATATAAAAAGCATGTGGGGGAAAACTCCCAAGCAAAGTTACATAAATACTCCACTCTCAAAATCATCAATTTAGTTTCCTCATATGATATCCCCCGAAAAATTTTTAATCATTATGTAATAGAAACAGAAAACATTCACTCAGAGAGAATATTAAAACTTCATTTGGTGTCTGCCTAAGATTTTTCAGTCCCAACCAGGAAACTGATAAAAGAATCACTGCTGCAGTTCTGAGATTAACTCCCTCTGCAGCACCAACCTCTCTTCTCATTTAGAGCGCCTGTTCACAATCATCCTTCTGTTCCTGCTACTCTGGGACTAAGTTATTATGTATTTTCCTTCACTGAGCAACTGTAGAAGAGATAAGGAAGGGACCATCAGTTTTTACAAGGACAGAAACCACCAGCAGATTCCCCAGGTTCTGGAACCTGATTTGGAAAGGAAGATGACAAAGTCAAAGATGATTTTGTCATAGGAAGATGACAAAGTATGCTGATGGCACACATTTGTTTAGAATAATCAAATCTGAAGCTTGCAAAAAGCTCCAGAAGGATTTCAAGATACTTAGCAAATAGGCACTACCACCAACAGTGAAGCTCTAAGCACTACCAATAAGGTAGCAGATGAGTAACAATTACTGCTCAGGACAGAAGTTTTGGAGTAACTGAGTATAACTCCTGAATAACATCAGCTCAGTGTTGAACAGCATATTAATAAACACAAAACAGAAGTAATGGAAGTATTAACTAAGAATACAAGTCATTAGTATAGTATAGTAAACTGCATTAATCCAAAGAGTTGTCACCGCAGATGGACACATTAGGACTAAAAAAAAAAGTATGATGAGGACGTTGAGAATCATACAACAGTTTTAATAAGAAAAGCTAAAAATAATTCAGGATCCTACAGTGGTTGGGAAAAGGAAACATCTGATAATATCAAAAAGATCAAAAATCTCAGAAGAGATCAATAAGGACTTTTTACTCAGCATTTCTCAATTCCTCACAAAAGAAACACAGAGCAAAGTTACAAGATCTATTATACAGCTAACCAGAAAGACACATGCATTTTTCATATGGCTCAGAAAAACTGTGGAACTCACTGCCTTCGCATATTGTGGGTGCCAGAAAGGAACCAGGCTTTAACACTGGACTGGCTACTGGCAGCTACTGGAACACAAGCACCTAGAAGCAGGCTCCTGTTCAGAAAGCTTTTGAAGAACTGAGTAGTAGAAAAAGGGAGAGTACAACAAGGGAAAAAATGCTTAATAACTATACTGCTGCCTACTCTCTGAGCTACCTCTGTTGACCACTACGAGGTAGAAGGCTGGATATTTATGATACAGCTTCAGCCAGTACAACCACTACAAAGAAGCAAAACATGTTTTACGAAATCGGGAGAAGAGAAAAAAAGGAAAAATTAAGGATTCTATATTATTAAAATCGCAACAGCAGAAACTGTTTCCTGAAGTAACAACGTCCACAGACTAAGATATCACTTTGCTTACGCTGCTGGATTTCAGCTCTGTAGCATCTATAATCAGATGTCTATTACAGTGACTTTGATTAAGTACCTTAGAATTCTCAAGGAGGCTATGGACAGACAGCCCTGCCTTATCTGCTACTGACAATTCCTTCGCATACTACATATTTTGACACAGACCATCTCTGAGCAGTCCTAGGACATACCGATGGGTGTTTATGACTGGTACCATTTTCATATATTTGGGGGGGGATGAGGGATGCCCTACACAGTAAGAAAACAGCACTGAAACAGAACAGGAAAAGGCTAGTTCGAATAGTCCCAAGTCTTCAAGGTCCTGGAAAGGTCAGTCTTATCTACCTCTTTCTAAAGGTTTTCACAACTGTATACAAATTTTACACTGCATTAATGATTCCCATCCCAGTGGCACAATCAGCCTACCATGGTGATCGACTAACAGAAGACTGTATGCAGAGATTAAAAAAAGCAGCTCATATAGCTGGGTCCTACTTCACCTACCTGTCACCCACATCCACAACTCAAGGTATATATTAAAATAAGTACAGTATTATTAATACACACTGAGTAAGCAAGCAGGTGCAAGAGCACAGGTATCATTGGAAGGTCAGAGTGTGAGTGTCTAATTTATATTGCTCAGGGAAGCAGAGATAACAAGGGATGTATTTTAAGAACACTCTGGACTATAATCCTGAAGCCTCCTGAAACATATAGCAGTTAGCTGCAAAAACATCACTTCAGTGCTCAGACAGCTGTTACAGCTGAAATCTATGATATTTCTTAGAACTGTGATTAAGCGTGCAGTTCCTGCTAGTCTCCATGGAGACTGATGTTGGCTCAGCAAAAAGTCACCAAGTGTTTTAAAATAATTCCTGTTCGTTTTTAAATTTCAAAGCACTTAACTCGTTTTTGCCTATCAGATGTTATTTCCCCAATGAAAATTGCAGCAGTAAAGGCAACCAAAAGCACTAGCAAAACTACAAAAATATTTTTACAGCTCTTTTCACATGCAGCTGGAAATTAAACACCAAAACATACATAAAAAAAGAGAGAGAAAAGGAATCTCCAAAACTAGAAATCAAGCAGTCAGTTGTACAGTCTTCACATTACATTATATTTAGCTGCAAAAGAATCCTTTTTGGGATGATACAATACTGCATTCTGTACTTGGGCTTCTACAATTTAACTCTTGCCCTTTTTATCTAAAGGCTATTCCTTTTGGGAAGTACCTTATCTGACACATTCTTAATTGTCCAGTACCATAACAATAACTACAACAGTCTTCAAGCAAGAGTGCATCTTCAAAGCACCTCTCTCCTCTGTCCAGTTTTGTTTTTCCTTTAAGGAAACAGAAGATACTTCACTACAGCAGAAAACAGCAAATTCTACCTTGCACAAAAATTAACTTGAATTTAGGCTTCCCAAATATGTACATAAACAGCAGCTCACAATAGGTGCAATTGTAAAGCTCCTTTTAAAAGGTTCTCCATAAATATGGTAAGTTCAGTGGTAAAAATACTACCATGTTTACACAGTATCCACAGATAAACAGGCAAATACTGCCTAGGGTCTCAATGTAGCACTGTATTTTTTTAAACCTTAAACCTGGCCATAAACTTATATTGGTACAACGGGTTTTTTTGTACATATATACACTTTACCAGAAATCCTTAGACGGAGTTTATCTAGAGTAACTTGTACTTCTGCGTTGGAAGATTCCCAAATAATTTCACCTAATGAATTGACTTCAAAAGCTCTTTGAGATTATACCCTGCAAAAAGCTATTTAAAAAAAAAATTGTCATACAGGGTTGGTTTGGGTTTTTTTCAATTTTCAAAGAACAGCTGAAGTTGGTAGGGACCTCTGGAGGTCACCTTGTCCAACCCTCCTGCTCAAGCAGGGCCAGCTACAGCAGGTTGTCCAGGCCCATGTCCAGACAGCTTTTGAATATATCTGAGGACAGACACTCCACAGCCTCTCAGGGGAACCTGTTCCAGCCCTCAGTCACCCTCACAGTAAAAATGTGTTCCCTGACGATCAGACAGAACCTCCTGTGTTTCAATTTGGGCTCACTGCCTGTGGTACAGTCACTGGACACCACTGAGAAGATCCTGGCTCCACCTTTTTTAACCATTCTTTCAGGTATTTGTACACACTGATGAGATCCCCGTGAGCCATCCCTCCTATAAACTAAACAGTTGCAGTGCTCTCAGCCTTTCTTCGTAAGCAGTGTTCCAGTACCTCCACCATCTTTGTTGCCCTTTGCTAGGCTCTCTCCAGTAGCTCCAATCTTTCTCTTGCTGGGTAGCCCAGAATTGGATGCAGGATTCCAGATGTGGCCTAATCAGCACTTACCAATTTCAGATGTCTTCTCATACTAGTACATTTCATTTTTTTCTCCTGAACTTATCATTTAAAATACAGCTATCTGTGCTTCAGTTTATACTGAATATTGCTGTCTACCTTGACATCAAGAATTATGATCATGTCACTCTCAAAGGTTAGCAACTTCATAAACATTATGGATATTCAGTACTATTTTCCAGTATTCCATTTTTTAAGGCATTTACAAACTTAAGCTATGTAACTATGGAGCCTAAATTTTTTTCTTTCTTGACACATATGGAGGAAGAAACTATAATGATTTTCTGTTTAAAATAATCTTTTCCATAAATAGTAAACTTACACACCAGTTTCTTAAGCACAGGAGTACAATGCACTGTTGGCCTTCTGCAGCATCTTTGTCTTCATGGAAAATAAAGATAGTTTGTTTCAAATTAACTTAGGATAAATTAAATGAGAATGGTGGGCACACTGGTCAAGAGAAAATTTATTCCATGAAATAATGCCTTTTCCCCTGTTTCTTATATCACTCCACCAAGAGTGTATTTTCATTTGAAGAAAAATTAAGTGTGCTGTACACCAAGCAAAATTGTATACATCCATTTTGACACAACCAGAATTTTAATATAAAATGACCAGGATTTTGCATTATAACTCTAAAATGTTCTAAACTATAAGCAATATGTAAAACAAAACGGAATACTTTTGGTTTTGAACATTATGTAGAACCAAAGCTGACTGTATAGAAGAACTTGCTGGCATTTTACCAACGTTTTTGAGGCAGTTGAGGGACAGGTACTCCACATCAGTTAAACTGTTTTCTTACTACTTAGGTTACTGACCTCACTGGAAACAAGAAGCCAAGACAGGGAAAAAAAAACACAACCAACCCCAAAACTTTAAAAGTTTAAATAATTCTGATTGTTACTCGATTAGTCTGCTTTGTGATAGGAATGATGTTTTTTCCTTAGCAAGAACAAAAGAAGTGAACATGACCTCCTGAAAAAATTCACTGAAATAAATGCTCTAGTTCAAGGCACTAAACCCACCATTTTTCACACTTAGCAAAAACAAAAAAATATCTCTCTGCACATATTTTTATTATTTTTCCCTATGTATGACATTAATTCATAAATAGTAAGATATTAAATAGTAATAATTCAATTTTTAAGTTGTGAACAAAAACTTATCTGTGATGCAGTGGATGCTTAAGCACCAAGTTTAAAATAATGCCACTAAACTAACCCAAAACACAAATAAAATTCATCTCCCTGTCTAATGAGGTAGCTACAAGAAGATACCACCTTACTGGCCTGGAATTGACAGGGATAATACAGCAAGTTAAAAAGCACCAGTGAGTATATCAGGATGACAGCTTACCTAAATTGTGTCGTTTTGTCTTTGCGTGCTCGTGAATATGTTTCTTTGTAAAACAGCCAAAGAAGACACAGTAGAGGCAAGAATGGAGTCTGTTCAGGTGGGCACCACACATATGACAAATGCACGACTTTGCCTGAAATAGAGAAACGGACACAGAATGTGAGTAACAGAAACATATCTCCCAGTCCAGCTAAACAGGCGTAGACCTAACGGCTTGCTTTCCCTTTTACTCGGTGCCTTTTGAACACTGCGGACCCGCAGGGGAAACAGTTCTACCCCCATCTGACAAAACCACCAATTAACGAAGAGAACTCCTCCATTCATCCAATACATTTCCAAGTCTTGATAGGGAGCAGGTCTCATCTAAGAGCAGACAACAATCAACCCATTTACAACTCTCAGCCTGTAGTTTAATGAACATTTCAAGCAGGGGTAAGCAGGCACTGCTGCTAAAATACACAAACAATCCTACCATTCCCTCACTCCACCTGGGCATTTCTGTTCCGTACCAACCACGTACCAGCAGAATGACCTGCACAGCCACGTCCAAGCCAGGAGAAAGATGTGTTTGAAATGAACCTGCATCCAGCTTAGTATGAGCCACGCAAACATTCATTGCTGGTGCAAAACCTTTGGGCATTATGGCTAGCGCAACATGGGCTTAACATTACAACAGCACAGTTGCTGATTACCAGGGGAGCGAGGTCTCGATTCACCTGTTCTTGCTCAGTTCTTCAGAATGGCCCCCCCACCCACAGTCCCTACCTTGAAGCAATGGGCTTTGCTGCTCAACAGCCCCTTCGCTGAGCTGGTTCAGCTTGCTAAACTGGAAGTTGAAGCTAGACTAAAACTAATCTTTTGTCAGGTTAGTAAGTTTGGGGGGCTGGTGGGAGATGGAGTAGACACAGATGAACATCAGAGCTCAGGGAAAGCAGAGAGGTAACA
Source organism: Gavia stellata (assembly GCF_030936135.1). NCBI lineage: Eukaryota > Metazoa > Chordata > Aves > Gaviiformes > Gaviidae > Gavia > Gavia stellata. Next base: position 4,076,713 of record NC_082611.1, read on the forward strand.
GGGGTGAAGAGGCAGGAGTTTCGGGTCTTGGGACCACAACAAGAACTCTGCTGTTTCACAGCACTGAGCTCCTCGATCCACTCAAAAGCTGTAATATAACTTGACCATGAAAATGTTTGTGGGTATATGGACTTTCATTTCTCTGCTGGGAGATTCTGCCTGATTCATTCATTAGATTTCTTTATACCAGCCCACGAAACAGTGGTGCAACATCAAATCCATACCAGTCAAAGAGTTACAGAAGTCACTTTTGCTACTCTCAGACTGGCTTTGAATCAAGTTTGGAAAGCAGCACGCTGACTATTCCCCACAGCGACCCACAATGGGGAGGTATGTGATGAAAGTTACCACAGTTCATCGGAAATTAATAAGCACGTAAGCCTAACATGATGGTTTGCATTCCTATAACAACACATTTTAAGAAAGCAGGTGTGGAGAAAAAAAAGGCAATTAAAAGGTTAAGTAGACTTTTTGACTATTAATCATATTTGAAGCACTCTTTAAGCCAACAACACACAAAACTTTCTCTTAGCATTAAACTTGGGTACTTCAACAAATCTTTTGAAAAATTACTCTGTCTAGTAAGAGACTTAAGAGTTTGAGGAGTAAGTCTTTTATTAACACTGAAAATAATTCAGGTCCAATATTATCTGATTGGACGATACAGACAAGAATTCACTTTTCATCTCAGACAACAGCAACTGCATTCGGACATATGTTTAAGACTAACTGAACTTCTGTAATAGTTCAGACCGACAGAGATCACTTAACAAAGGTATGCCTTATTTTATAGGCTAATCTGAAAATACTATTCCTTTGCTTGTCAATACAGAAGCACCTTTTATTCTTCATATTAAAAACTAAGAATCAGAATTACTAAAATACTAAACTGTCATCTAACCCAGGCAGTGCATTTCATCAAAAGTAACCCCCAAAGTTCTTAAGTAATATTTGCCCAGTCTGCCACAACTTAAAATTAGTGCTGAATAAACGATGCACAATCCTGTTCTCCAGTCTGGCATTTTTCTTTCAGAATACTTATGGCTGTTAAAAAATAATCAACAAAGAAGCCTGCAATATGCCGCACCCTGTAATTTATTTTCAAGCTTCTACAAATTAAGACTTAAATCCTGAATCTCACGTGTTGTGTATTCAAAGTTCTCCTAAGTTCTGTTAGATGAGAATAGATCGGTTGAATCAAAACTCCACACACCTACAGAAAGAAATATTTTAAAGTAGGACCAAAAAAAATTCACCACCACCAGCACAATTTCCATCTTTAGAAAAATACTGCAGAACTGTCAAACTGTTGCCTAAGAGTCGCTCTTTGGCTGCAAAAGCTAAATAGGATCGGCCTATCTGTTAAGATTGCTGCTATGACAACAACGCTAGCAACTAGCTATTTTACTTAGCCAGCTAAAAATAAATCTTTTAGCATTAAATGTATTGTAAACAGATGACATAACAAGCATGTAAAAACCAATCATTTTAGGCCAAAAGGCAGAATATTCATACCTTGAGAGCTTTTATTTCCATTAAAGTTAAGAGCAATCAAAGAATGTAAAAAAAAATTTAGTGGCAAGTTAAAAAAGAAGTTCAATCACTTATTTAAAGGAAGCTATTTTATCCATCTCCTCTATTTGTTCAGTATAGCTCAAGATGGTTTTTCTAAAATTGTAAGAAAACAAGGTTAAAAGACAACAGAGTGAGGAAAGAAATCAATATCAAAAACCATAGTGGCTATTCTTAACTAGATTAGCTGTCTCCTTTTCATCTGTCTGCGCTTTTAAACAATTTGCTAACTTAAAACAAAGCTGCCACCCTCCCACCCCACCCCAAATAATCAAATTACTTTGTTTCATAATACTCCCACCCCTGCTCATATCTCTTGAGGCTACAGTCTAAGATGAAACAGAATACTGCAAATGAGTAATCAAAATCAGTCGGATCCATAAAGTCACATGCTTGCTTTAAAACACAACTTTTTTAAAAAAGCAAGTTAGGTCTTGCTTATGGTCTAGATGCTTTAGGGAAGTCAACCAGCATTTCAGCTGCAGAATCAATCTGTCACTTCACCTCTTCTCTGGGATGTCCTCCTAGGTACAAGAACACCCCTTCCTCATCCCAAGACATAAATGCAGATTCTTCCCCTTCCTCCATAGCCTCTTCCATTATTATTCTGCTTCCCCCATCATTTTATTCTGCTCCCTACTTGCTTCTCCCCTTTATTCTCCTCACCCTCAAGTACTCCAATCTCCATCTTTCACCCTGTTCTCCCTCCCCACACACTCAGTCCCTCATCTTATGTACCCAGCCAAGTCTTCCTTCAGTCCATACTGAACCTCTGTCTGTCTATCCCCTTTAATTTTGCTTTGATACACTAACGAACCGCACACAGAAAACAGAAGAGGCTCTGAGCATTTTCTCTCTAGAAGATTATAATCAGTTTTTTAAGTGATAGAAAACTGTAAAGAATGGTCCCACACAACATAAATGGTGTATGCACACATACACAGGAACTGACAACATTTCTGACAAAGCTACAGGAGTGAGCAACATTAGGTATCCCAATTCCCCCTTCAGTGTTTTTCCCTCTACTAATCTCCTTTATTGCTACTAATACAGTGGTAACTCACACGCCCAGACCCCCAGCAATGGTTCTGTACCTTCTTGAAAGGAGGTTTAAACAGCCTAGCAAGTGAGGGTGTAAAAATCTAGTGCACAATACACAACAAGGACCTGGTTGTAATCACCTGTAACACAGGTCAATAGAGTGCCATCTCTAAAAGGCTACATGCTCTTGATTATTGTTAATAGCTATGATATGAAATGAGTTAAAAAGAAAGCAGCAGGCATCAGTAGGTCAAATAAACTAGACTGCTGACACTTCAAGTCTTCCCAAATTGTCAGAACAGCTCATTATTAGTTTACCATCCTACCATCAAAACAGCAGTGGAAAAAAATTAATGCATCCAGCTGGCATTGTTTTCCCCTAGCAGTTGTCTGCCCGACAGTTCCCATTCCTGGTCTCCTTTCCTGGCCCAGCTCAGGCTCCACTTAAAGCAAGAAGGTCACGCTGGGCACGTAGCGTCAGTTGGTCCAAAAACCTACAAACCTATTTCAACTTCATATAATATTGGCTCCTCAAATCACTGAACGGCAGTTTCGAGTAGCAATACACCATCCCTGCAAAGCAAACCGTGTAGAAAAGCAAGAGGCATACAATAGACCTTAGCTACTGCAAACCGTCCTTCTGTACTTCCAACTATTTCAGAAGTAGCTTTAGAAGCTCATTTTTTATTTAATTGTACATGAGAGGAAAACATCTTTTTAAAGAAGTTTTCCACCAGGGTACTTAAGGAGTCTTGCCTCTTATGCTCACACTAAATAAATCAAAGCACTTTCAGAATAGAGCTGTTGTCAGTTACAAGCTTATAAGCCAAAGACCTCCTACCTTTCACAGTCTGCAAACCAGATTCACCACAAAAGTTCATGGGAAAAGATGAACTAGGTAACACTAACAAGACAGTGGGAGGATTGGGAGGTTAAAAGACCGTAAGGAAGGTGTTGTTACACTGTACGTGTTCACAAGTAACTCAAAGAAGCAGATTCTTAAGGTACTCTTAAAGCAAATACACTAGCTATGGATCCCTGCAAGTGTTTGATCGTATACAAATTCTTAGCATTAGGAAAGTAAAAGTTTCCCAGAACAAATCTGCTTCTATTTCCCCACCTTTTAAAGTAAGTTTCTGTGTAAAACATTTGCACACATCAGAAACAAGAGGAGAAAGTATTTAATTTTCTATTAAGTTATCATCATTACTGAAAGTCTTTGGGGGGGGTATGCTTCACTTGCCAGCGCAAAACCAAGTCTAATTCTTCAGAACGAACTTTAATCTCAGTCTACTCGGATTAAGGTGTTTGTTGTGCAGCTCTAAATATGCCTACCTACAGAATACAGGTGCATGGGGGAAATTCTCCTTCCATGCATAAGTTTGTCACCATAATCTGCCTCGTTCTCAAAAAAGAAGCATTTGTGCTCCAGAAGCGTTACCTTCAGCTCAGACAAACTATTCCTTACAAGGTAGTACTTAAGTGGACTTGAAAGAAGGTGAACTCCAGGCATAAGGAGACACTGAAGAGTCCCACTCATGGCTGTTGGAATTTTGAAGAAGGATTTCTGTGAGAAACCTATTCCGCAGTTAACCTTGGTACAACCACCACAGCAGTTATTAGGGCTAGCAGCTTCTCCTGCCTAAAAGTCACTTGCCCAGAGCCTTCGGAACCTGTGACAGCTCCTGCAATAAAAACTGCTTTCTTGAATCCTTAATCCATTACAGACACATGAACAAAAGTGAAGAGACCTATTTAAAGTTTGCAGTGTTCATTAGTTTAACAGCAGAATAGGGGAAAGAAAAAAAAACTCAAACCCAGAAAAGTCAAGAGACTTTTGACTGAAACTTTTCAGATATGAAGTGCAAATGCCCTCACTGGGCCACAGATTAAGACATTTAAGGGAAATTTAAGCATTTTCTCACATGTTCAGAGTTCCTGGTCTTAATATGAACATTTTGGGTATAGTCAATCCTCTTTGTCAATTTTTGCCTCTCCTATTCACCTTGCCAGATCTAGACCATAGCCTAGGCACAGACTTTTTATTTTTATTCTTATCCATCCGTGTTGCAAACAGTTGTTGTCCAAATGGAATACAGATGCAGCAGCGCATGTTGAGTGACTAACAGCATGCTTCCCTTAGCATATTTTTTGAAAGAAAAAAGGACAGATAATCACAAAAGGTCATCTACCCAAGCACTATTGCTTTTCTTTGCTGAAGATGGAGACCCTATGACTATTCCAACACCAGCGTTTCTTCTGCCTTGTGGGAGGAGAAAGCCAGTATTAAACCACAGCTGACAAGATTTATTACTCCTGAGTACTCTCCACACCTCAAGAGTAACAAATTTAGGTCAAATCTGTCTTATGACATTTCTATCACTTCTTAGTCTACATTTACTTCAAGATTCACTGTACTACTTTCCTACGGCAGGCATGCCACAGACCCACCATCCATTAGTACAGTGGCTGGGATATTCAATAAATTTAAGTAATTAAGACTTCAAAGCATTGTTCTCAGGTTTCAAGAAACAAAAAGAGGGAATTGATTCTACAGTTCTCTGTGGTATGGCATGTAAGTCACTCTTCCACATGCTGATAGGATGATTCAGAGTTACTCTGAGTCAGCCCACATTTCTGACACATCAGCTTTAAAAGAAAAAAAAAAATCAACTTAAGTACTGTTCACTCACTTCCTGCAGCCAAGCCTTAATTATGGTATCTTCTGATTAGAAATGTCAATTATTCTTTTAAAAGAATATTCCATCAATACTGTAAGTTTTGTTTCCAGCCCCACTAAGGTTGGGGTACTAGTAAATGTTTTTTATTAGCACTAGCAAAACTGTGCGCTAGTTACAGATTTTTGTGGTTTGGTAAGCGTTCAGGAAGTCACCTTAAAAAGCAGCCAAGTACAGGTAACTTCTTAAACTGGGTTATTCTAAATGTTTGTTTAGACAGCAGCAGAAAAAGACAGTTAAGTATTTCAGCTCTATTCAATGGCAAACATTAAACCTAAGGCGCATGCTCTGCACCGCTGTATTTGCTGGCTCCCATATTGCCATCAGGTGCGATAGAGAGAAGACATCTACACAGCTTTCCTAGTCTGAACAAGACGTTGTGCTCATATGGTCAGAGCTGAAGTTTGAAGACAACAATATCACAATTTATAATTAAAGATGAAATAACTTAAGTTGTTAAGTAACATCACAGTTCTCAAACTGAGTGTAAATGAAGTACACCATTATGACCATCTGAGCAGCTTGCTGTCCTTCTGTAGATCAGATTAACCCATGGCTAATTCCAACGAATCCTATTTCTGCCTGTAAGTGAAAAAAGGTGGAAGAGGGGAAATGAAAGTACCAAACATGCTACAAAAGATGCTAGAAAGCAACTTGAGGAAACTTTTTTTTTTCTTCCAAACTGCTAAAACTTTTCCATTACACCTTATTCAATGTGCTGTATCCCAGCAAGGGCATAAACTACCTGCCTTTCGATAAGGCAAAGCAACATTTTCATTAAACGTACCTGGTTCCAACCTCAGAATCATTTTATCTTAATTTAACCCTGATTTTGAAGAAAGATTAGTTGCACAGTACTAAATGTTTTCTGCAATTCAAATTCTGAAGGCAGTTCCCCCCCCCCGCCCTTTTTTCTTAGGTTGTTTTTTTTTCCCCCCTCCTATCTTCATGGAAGACACACTAGCAACCACACAAGGGAAACGAGACTTGCAGTGTTTGAGCCCAATATCAGAATATTTTGAATAATCTGCTTAATTAATACTTTTTGGTCTGAAAGTTTTAAAAGCACACTAATCCTATTCCTTTTTCAGTTGTATTTTTTGGTCTTGACAAATTATCTCAATTTCCTCATCTGGCAATGACAAGCCTCTGCCAAGTGTTCCGTGGTGCTCTGATGCCAGGCTGACAAATTCTCTGGAGGCTGGGGAGAACGGCGAGAATTAATAAAGGAGCCTGAGCTACCTTCTGCAGGAGTGACGGCTTGCCACAACAGCAGTGTGGTTAACCCACCAGGAACCAAAGCACAGTTGGCAAAATATTTTGATTGGACCAGGATCCCCATCCACAGAAATAATAATGGTAGAATGGAGGGTTGGTTTTTTTTTTTTAAAAAAAAAAAAGGAACCAATTACTTGTTTCCAGGTCTTCTCAAATGTAAAATTAACCACAAAAATGACTGTGGAAGCCTGGCAGTATTTTGCCTTGTCTCTTTGGACATAGTGAACAATTGTTTTTATCCTCTGCTCGAAGGGTGGGAAGATGATGAGAGAGGTACTATGCTTTCAAGAGATAGTTGAACACCAGAAAAATGCTCTATACAGAAGTGAATTGTTAGTAACAAAGAAAGAACACCAATCCAAAGACAAGACACAAGAGGAACATGCAGGTAAACTCTTCAAGTTCACAGGGCATAAACAATAGAGGGGCTGTTTCATAACCTGCGAGAAAAGAGGCCATCTATAAAAGCATCTTCTAGACACATCAGCTGGAAGCAACAACATTCAGAACAAGCCTGAAAGGACAACAAATATCTTTTGAAATAACACTATCCGTTCTGCTGAAGGATGAAAAATCTGAATTAAGTTATCCCAGAAACTTTCACGAAGCAGGTATTATCCCAGCATTCACTGACTTACGAATCAATAGCATTCATTTTCCTTCTCCAAACTGTACCACAAAATGGGAATGGATATTACTGAGCAGTTCTAGAGCACAGTGAGTAGTTACGTTAATAACTCATTTGCACGGCAGTAATGTTCCAGCACTAAATAGGCAGGGGTTCGTTCCCTATCACTGTTAAGGAAAATACGGGTAACTTTTCACTAAGCAGCAGTTGGAATAAGATGCAGTATAAGATAAGGAGACTCATTGATCTGACCTGAAAGAAGCAAGTTTGAAATAGCTTTAAGTCCAAAAAAAAAAAAACCACAAAACCCCCCCCCCAAAAAAAGATGGATAGCAAACAGGTTCCACACATAAAGCTTTAAAAATGCTTCTATACATACTAAGTGTCAGATAACATAGTAGGTTTTTAATGACTCAACATGCTTTTCGGAATTCTTGAGTGCATTAATTTAGAAAATAGTGTTAAATACCATTTTCCACTGTGCCCAATCATATTATAGCTGCTCTGAGACCAGGGAGAGAGAGAAGAGAAAAAAAAAACAAAAAAACCCACTGAAAGTCATTTCAGAGAAGACAACCTCCTTTCCCCGCTTCTTGTCCACAAATACTGGATTAATACATACAAAGATTGATCTATAGGAGTCAGAAAAGCCTTCCTAGAGCCTTCCAGAAAGAACCAGACCTCTTGAGGACAGATACTTTAGTCCTGATCTACTAAAAGTAGTTGCCAACATTATATGCTGTTATACACTAGGATCACCCTATCCTAAAGCAACCTTTCCCATTCTTAAGTGAGCTACTTCAAGTAACTTTTTCCCAAGGATTCCGAACTAGAATAATGACTTGCTTTTAATGTGATCTTTCATTCAATAAGATCAAAGCTCCAATGAGGCTCTGCACTGAATGGCAGGATGGAAAACATCAGTGAACTCTTCTTTGTCCCCTTCCTACTGGGAGGGACTGGTTTACACATTCTGCTTCATCTCATACAATTTGCACCTAACATATTTTTCTAAACTAACACAGGTGACTTCAAGCTGATGAGGAACACTCACATAATTTGTTCCATTGGCTCAGTTGTAGGTGGAAGCATCTCCAACAAGGGGCAGTGACACATTTAGAGCAACTGCAGCTGTTTGAGCAGTAATCACACCTTCCTGCTCTAAAACAATTAGACTATGCAGCTGGAGAGTTCCTTCTATCGACAGTCTGTGCTATCTTACACTTGGAATGTATGTACCCTGAAGGGAATTACAGTTAAAGCTCCAACACACTAAAGTTAAGGCATTATATGTACAGACAATACTCAGGAGAGAGGCAACACATTATTCTGAATCAACTCTGCAACAAAGACATGTTCTTAAATGAGAACAATGTTGTAGCCAAAGTCTATCCAAGCTCCAAAAACACAGGTTTGGTTCAAGGGCTCTTCAAGCACTGCAAGTCAATCTAAAACCAGAGAACGTTGATGAAATTAAGAATTGTATTTGGAGGTGAAACAGATCTGACTAGTTATCATTGAACCTCTATATACAGATTTTTTCCTGCTCTCCTTACTCTGGATGATGTATCATGCCAAGAGCTGGACATTAAATCAGATTTCCATTATTTTTATTTAATATTTTATTTATTTTATTAATATTTTATTAATAAATATATTTTATTAATATTATTATTTTATTTATATTTTTATTATTAAAAACCCCTAACTTTTTCCAATTTTGTTTCACACAAAATTCCACAGCAGGTACAAGGCTGAAATGAAACCTGGGAGGAAAAAGAAGTTGCACAACTTAAAAGACAGACAGCACAAGCTAGAGTGGAAAATAGGAGGATGCTCTAAAGATGTAATTTTGGTTTTCCCATATATAGTCACAGTAGTAAAAAGCTGTATTTCAACAAGAACAAAGCAATTCTCCAGAATTCAAATTACTATGCTGAAATTGCTTATTTGCTTCTCTTTTGGTAGGTGCTCACCCCCACCACTAGCATTTACAAGTCTAAATGATTCCTCAAGTACTCTATAAAAGACGCATTTAAGAGCCTATTGTGTTTTAAAACCATTTAAATAATGGATCTTGTTCAAATCGCATGCCCTTCTATAGTAAGATTCTTTTAAAAGCAAAAAGCATATTTGCCTTGTGAAAACACGTAAGCTGCTTAAGGTTCAAATGCTGTCTCTTTCCCTGAATATATATGCGTGGATATGTTCTGTGTGTTGATTTTTATCTACTTCCTGCAATGCACCACTGCAGTAGCAAATTTCACATGAGAACAAGGGGCTTGCCAATACCGCAGTAGTGTATTCTAAGATCTAGTGCAAAATCTATTACTTTACTTCACCATTCCCCCATGTCAGCAAATCGTGGAAATGTTTTTAAATGTCCTATTAGGTAATGTATTGACCTAATCTGTGAGCACATGACTTGGGAAGCAATTCAAGAAGCAAGCTAAATAGACAAACCTGCCTGATGCTGTGCACAGTCTTATTAAACCCTGCCCATGCTGCAGAGATTGCATTTTGCCCTGCATAAAACGAAGAAATCTGACTCTTCATATGAAAACAGGTATGTTCTTGGGAAGTTTGCCATACTACTTTGATGGAAATACTCTAGGATAGTATCCTTTCAGAAAGAAAAGAAAAAAGAAAACTTCAGGATACACAGGATCAAAGCTACAACAAGTTCTACAGCCTCATTTAGAAAAGCACAGATATTTCAGCTATCTTTTCTTTAACTACTCTAAAACGTCCATAAAAATATGTGAACTTAATTAGTCCACATCAAAGTCAAAGCAATTCTGCTAGCAGGAAAGATGGATGGGATGATGCTACAGCACAGATTCTCTGTGGTGTGCCTTATTTATGAGACAAATACTCTCAGCAAAAAAGGAGACTAGTAGAAAATGAGCAGCAATGGAGTGAGAGAGTGCATCTATTAGCGACTGTTTGTTTTATTAAAAAAACCCAACATTGCACTAAATAGGGTAGATCCATTGTCGAGCCTAACCAAAAAGCATTAGTCTGGTAGAAAACATTTCTGCTTTTAAAAGCTTCCTATGAGTTATGCACCATTCTGTCAAGACTTTAACAGTTATTATACATGACATTTTTATATTTACTGTAGCAAAGCAAGCCAACTGGTAGTACAGAAATTAACCCCATTCCTTACAACTTTTCTGAGAATTGTGGGTTTCAATGATGATACATATAACAAACAAACAAGGCATACAAGCCAAACTCTCTTCTTGCCTTAAGAATAAAACTTCCTCTTTGTCTAATAGGAGCTGAAGACAAGTTCTAGTTCCCTCACAGTGCATACAAGAAAAAACATTACAAAACAATAAAATAAACTTCCCTTTTGGTTTTCCAAGAACTATACAGAACATTTGCTGGTTCTCCTTCCAAAGGCCGACTTGCCCAAAGCACCAAAACACATTCCCAAGAACCACATTTGCCCTTAAAAACATGCCAGAAAAATGTGCCGACACAGGAAAGACCATTAACCAATACACACTGGACAGTCTTCATCACAGAACAAGTGCAGCCTCTAAAATTACACAGCAAGTCTTTCGGAGAAAAGACAGGGTCTCAAACAACAGTGCTTTCACTAGCATGAAGCGTAAAATGGAACTATGATGGACAAACTAGAAATTTTGCTTGTCTAGTTCTGCTTATGATATTAAGACATCAGCATCTGAGGACATATTTATGTTCACCTAGCTGTATACATCCAGGAATATTCTAAGCCAACTAGCACATTACTGCCTAGCAACATCCAGAGAATGAAGGCAAATTCTCAATATGCTTGCACAGAACATGCTTTGATATCTAGTAAGCTGAAGCTTACTATTTCCTCATACCTTAGTACAAAACAAATTAATAATTCATTTTACTAGAGCAAAATATGAGGTCTTTCACTCACTAGAAAACTTTCATGCAAATTCATAAACCTAAAGTTATGGAGGTAAGACAGAGGTGGTCAGAAGTGCAATTCACCCTTTAGAAGATTTAATATTTAGATGGATATTCTGAACTCTACAGACATGCAGGTCAGCTTAGAAAAATTGTTATTAAAGCAATATGAACACAAAATACCATTTGGAAGAGAAAAGGCATTTGGATTTCTCACACCGAAACTGGTAAGATGAATGAAAGCATCTTCAGAAAAAAACCTGGGAAATAAGCTTTCTCATGACAAAAATTTATTCCTTTGTCCATTTAAAGGGTTTGCAAATTGCTGCGGTCCCACAGAATAATCATTAATCACAATGTGTGTAGGAAGGTGGGTGATAGTTTCTTAGAGAAGAGCTTCTGTCTTTTTACATAGGATGTACAGCCAATAGTTACGTTTTAACACTTTTTGCTGCATTTGGAACATTAACTTGTTTTTAAGTTCATTTTACCTGCCTCTCAAAAGGAATGAACTGGGAGGAGGTGTGCAGTTAAATTGTTACTGCCTCTCAAGATCAGGGCACATGAAATTCTAGTGCCTGTTGTTCAGGAGGGCTTGGGGAAGGGGCGGTTTCCAAGTAGAGAAATTTGGAATCACCTGAACAGAATCCAGAAGCAATCAAAAAACCCTCCAACCTGCCCCTCCCAAAGAAACAAAAGAACACCCCCAAAACCCAACACAAGCCAAAAATACATCACAATACATTCTCAATTTGGCATTTCACTAATAAGACTCAGTTCTTGGAGCTGAGTTTAGAGCATCTTGTCCACATGTTAAGGAAAAAAAAAATGCTGCCATAACAAACACTTGCCTTTTTTGTAGAAACATGGAACTACAATGTTTCAGCTGTCTGCTCCCTTCCCCCCACCTCCAAGATACTACCAAGCACTTTACTAATTATCTGAAAGTCAACCTTCCATTAAGACAAAAAAAGACCTTTTTAAGTTTGTTACATTTGAAGTATCTCTAACCTGACCTAGCTGTGTTTAAAATGAACTTCTAGTATAATATACAACCTTTGTATTTTGTGGTTGAAATCTCTATTACTCCCATACTATAGAACTTCAAATATACACCGGCAACAAATTCAAAAAAGCAAAGACACCATTTCTTGATGGTTTCAGAGTGCTACTGAGAAGCTGGGATAGCAGTCCTTGGACAGGTTTAGATACTGTAGAGGTCATAGTGGCTGTGAAGCACTTTCTGAATTTCCATCACTGTGTCAGGACTGTTAAAGACACTAATTTTTTACTTTCTTTTTTAAATGAAGTTTCAGTTATAATCCTGAAACCTTCCCCAAAAAAGTGTAGGATAGCAACCTCGCAGGAGAAGCTCTCATTTCTTTCCTCCTTTTAGTCTGTTGACTACAGCTAAAGAGAACTCCTTCTCATACTCTGATATTTTTTTCCAGCAATATCCAACCACTCCACAACATTTTGTTGTGTTTTTTTAATGTACCAAACAATAGCATTAAGTAAAAATCCATATATTCCCTTCTCACAAATGCGTGTAAGCCATTAACAGATTACATTTCATGTATTAGTCTCTTTGCTTTGTTCAGAAGACCTAAATAGACAAATTTCTGAATTGAGATTTTTAGATCGAGTGTAGAGAAATTAATCCTGATGGTTTTAATAGTCTATTCTGTACATTACCAAAAGGAGTGCTATTAGGGAAAAAAAAGTGTTGGGTTTTTTTTAGTCACATGCAGAAGTTTGCCCTTTTTTAATAATGTAATTGCAAATGCAATTATTTGTATCTTTTTGAGGTGTCATCATCAGTAGTTTTGACTTCAGGAAATTTACTTTGATTCTGATCAGTCACAGTTTAATAAACATGAGGCAAACCTGTAAGTGAATGGAGTTGACATCCAGGCCCTAAATCTGTCCACTGACATTTGCGTGAAGAAAAAAAAAAGGTCTAGAGCGTCCCTGCAATGCAATGCTTTGAAGAGCAACATGGAGAACCATCAAATAGATTCAAGTCTTCACCTTGACCCAGCTCAGACTGCTTGCCTACAATGAACATGAGAACAGGAGAGCATTTATCTGCAGGTCAGATGCCACTCACCCTAGCAGCAAAGGGAGAAGCTTCTACTCATAGCAGCTGTAAACTACATGAATTCACTAGAAGAAAAAAGTCTGTCCTTACTACCATGAGAATAAATATCCAAACAGGGTTAAAGGGAGGTATTTTTGTTGTTGTTTATTATTGTTGTTGTTGTGGGATTTTTACTTAACTTCCAAGCAGCTGCTGGATCTTATTAAAAAACTCCTCTGACACCTAACAGCAGAATGGGAAGTGGCCAGAGCTTTGTATATTTGACTGGTACTATATGAAAAATTTTCATATTCAGCAATAAAGCCAGAGAAGAGGCAAGTCTACATCGCTCATCCATGCTTACGACTGCACCGAGTGTGGCAACTGCAGCTGTAAACCAGGGCCAGGCACGGACAGTATGGAGGAGACCAAAAGGAAGAGGGGTGCACAGCCCAAACTGACAGTGAAAGGGGCTGAGGGGAACTGTGCCAGAACCCAAACTGTCACTGTCATCCACAAGGCCAAAGAGGCAGAAGCAGAGAAGCAGCACTACCTAAAAAGAGCGCTGAAGATGATGCAGTGCTGGGCTCATAGCTAAGGCTCTGAATCTCTTAAGACTGAAGCCCACATTACAATAATGCATCTGTTACAGGTATCAGCCACAGTAGGTCTACCTTTGTCTACAGCTAAGGACATAGGAGCCAAGAGTCTCAAAATCTGTGCGCAATCACAGAAGACACAAAAAAGTATTCCTTTTCCCATTGGCAAATGTTTTCCTATCAAGAAAACATCTCGCATCACTCACAACTACAAAAACTGAGAGACAAGAAGAAAAGGGGGCATAAGAACAAAAACATTTTTAACTTCCACAAATACATGAAGAACAATCTTGCAGCAACAATTCCAGTGTCACTGTTGTAGACTTGTAAATAGTGATTAATGACTAACTTGAAAGGGAATTTCTATTCCATACTTCATCTTCTAACATTTATTCTGTTCATTCATGCTTTGAACCAAACTGGAAAGACATGTGGCTGAAGTTCAGAGAGTTTGAGTACTTGGAAGTTTATCAGCTTCAGAGGTAGCTGCAAGATTGCAGCCACCCTGAAAATTAACCCATCAATAGACTCCAGCTAAGTGCTACATTTCGATGGCATGCATAATCTCCTACAGCAAAAGAGATTAAGATTTAACATGAACATTTTGTGCTGACCAGCCAGACCCTGCTCTCTTCCACTTGTCTTCTGTATTTATGAGAGGAATTGCTAAAACCTTAATTCAACATAAACATTCCCTTCAAGAAAGGCTGATCACTTCAGTTTAGCACCATTTACATGCCACCAGTATTATTTCCACATCTTCCTTTTTAGTAGGCTGCTTGATTACATAATGCTGCACATTGAAAACAAAAATTAGTAGATTATAGTGTTTGGTTTCATTTATGGACATTGTGCTTGGTTTGTCATTTAATGCAAAAAGTGTTAGTTTAATTTAAAGCATGGATATAAAAATTAGTTAAGACAAAACAAATACAGACTGCAGCAGCCAGCTGGGCTCAATGGCTAGGAAAGCTTATTAGGCAAAGCACATGCTTTTAGCTAGAACACACCTCTGCATTCCAAAAAGAAATCCCAGCAGGACAGCAAGCTTTTGCAACACAGGGATAAGAAAAGCAAGCAGAAAAATTCCCAGGCTGTTAATTACAGTGAAGGCCTATTTCATAATATCAACAACAGATCTTTCTTCCTATCTTCCTTGCTCTTTAAAGGACAAAATAAAACAAAAACAAGGCACCTCCAACATTTGTCATTTTGCTAGCCGTGTTTTAAAGAGAAGGAAGCCTGTTTCTAGAAAGCTTCACCTACCCTCTACTGTTCCAAAGGAAGATGTTGGAAGGGCTGCAGAAGAAAGGGTGAAAATATAATTAAGTGCAGATAACGTTACTTTCAGGACCTAAAACATCCCCTCCTTCCTTGATATCAAGCATGAAAGCATACCCAGAGCCATAAGCATTCTAAATCTGTCTGTGTAAACACCAGGTTCTTTCTGAATTAATTAGGTTTCATAAAATTCTAATAGCCCTATTAAAATATGAAACATGGAAAGGAAGACATTTCAGCCAAAGTGCTACCCAATCCTGGTGAGATGAAAACCAGTCCACCCTCATGCTACCAAATACGGCAAATGCTGAGCCTCCTGAAGTACCTTCAGAAGAGAGTGAAAAGTAAAAAAAAAAAAAAAAACCCACCAAAACCCCACACCACACCAACACCCAACAAAACCAACCAAAAAACCCAACCACCACACACACACACCAAAACAAACAAAAAACTGTAACAACAAACACAACACTTCTATGGGGTTAAGACTTATCTTACAAAGCAATTGGGGAGTTCTGAGAACCACTTCTGGTAGCCAGCTCCAAACACTTGTTTGCAATCTTTTGAAAGGAACACAGCTTTAACTTAAATAATTGAAAAGCTGAGGCTAACAACTTAAAAGAAAAAACCTAAAACTATTCCAGTTCTTGAAACTATTCAGAGTTCCACAGAACGGGAACTGTCAAGACAGAATGCTTTTGACACAATGCCATTGTTTCATTCCATGGTGCATCTTTTTGACAATACTTCAGAACGCATAATATGAACGTTGCTTCACATTCTCACAACAGAACACTCTTTAAATCAAAATACTGGAACTCAAGTTACAAGACAGCAAAGAAAAATGTTTAAAGGTGCCGAAAAACATCTTAAAACTATATTAAAAAAGCTTGTAAATCTCCACAAAGGACAAAGACCTGATTTTAAAAAGAAACACAAATGGATTCCTCTTCAGCAGTTTTAACTACTGCCATTATACATGTCAGATCAGAGGAAGTATTCAAAACACAATACTCTCACCTTTCAGATGCTCTACTAGCTGTTATGTCTGTGCCCTGGAAGCAAGAAAAAGTAACATGCTACATAATACATAACATTTTCCACTTTTTTTGGTGAAGACATTAAGACTTCTATTAAAGTTTCAATTTTGCCCACTGCCAGGGAGCTAGAACAGCACTTTGATGCAGAAGACAATTTGCCTGTCAAAGTTAATGAATTACTCCAGTTATTCTTTCATTAATCACACAGAAATTAAGAACACAGAGAAAAGGTTCTCTAAGAGCAGGGAAATTTTTCTGAAAGTTTGCAGGCAAGTTCAAGTGTTTTTCATCAGTACTGTGAACCCATGCTCGGGCATTTTCTTTTCAGTAATGAAATAATTCTTAGAATTAAAGTGCCAAAAGACTTAATCAGAGTAGGATTTCCTGACATCCCATTTCTGACAATCAAGTGACAGCAGTGGTAACTGATGAGGGAAGAGGGGGAACAGTACTACCTATATGCGTTTAGCCCAAGATCTGCATTAGGACTCCCCAGTTAACCTATCCCAGGTATAAACTTATCTCCTAAGAAAAATGAAGAAAAGATTTATCAAATATATCCATACTCCACATGACCCTTTGGACAAGTGTTTCTGCACAGCAAACCCATCACTATAGTTTTGGTAGAGAAAAGTCACATGATGACACTAAAAAGGGACAGAAGAAAAACATTCACATAGTGGATGGGTCAGGAACACTATGAAGAAAGGGGGAAACTAGAACTCTAGTGACTGTGACAAGTTCTTAGATATCAGTGTTGCAGGCAACTCCTTTAGCACTTGGTACAAGAAACATGAAGTATATATAAATGCTGTTCTGTGCAGCGTCCAACTACTAGAATGTTTAAATATGCAAGCGTTTACTGCAGCTAAAGTTCATTTCACCACTGATGTAAAGATTCACCTTCAGTTTTACTTAAGACGTACAGCTTGTCCTCCAAACTTCAAATTATTTCATTAAAACAAAGACAGTAACCCCCCAAATAACATGCATGATAACAAGTAAGCAGCAATAGCTATTTGTACATATCTCTTCAAATTCTGTAAACCAGCTCAGTTTTTAAGTTTCAAGAAAAAAAAAAATATATTATTTTCCCTCTATATATCTTGCAAAACAGGAGTATTGCCAGTAAGATCAAAACTGTGTCAGCCCACTTCATTCACATCTCCCTTTTCCTCCACTGGCTCTTGGGAAACTTTGTCTCGTGAAAAGAACTGTCCCACATATGAATCTTCCTTGTCAAATGAAAATACAACTCGTGTACATAGATATATGCAAACACACACATATATACATTAAAAAAGTGTAACCATTCTAGTTAGAAGAAAGAAAAGGGAATTTGAATCTCAATTTCCTGCAAAGATTATTTTCAGTATCTACTTTATGTACTCAAGCACATACTGAGCTCCAGGAAGCCATTGCAAATTTTCTATCCAGAAATAGTATCTGAACACAGGTATGGTTTGCATGATGGGAAAAAGACAGGTTTTATTGTAGAGGCCTTGCTCTGTTTATGTCTACTTATATTAATGCCATAGACAGTCAGCAGTTAGCATCACATGTTTAGACAGAAGCATATCAGTTTCTGTAAGAGCAGAGAGACCTTTAAAAAGAGATCAATGCACAAGGAGGAACTACAAGACATTCATCAGTTACAGAGATCGTTCTGGAGCACACGCACCTGACAAATGAGTAGCACGTGGCATTTTAGTAATAACAGCGCCTGCAGAAGATGCTTGAAAGAAGGGAAGATAGTCTGCTTATGCTTTACAGGTGATTGCCAGCAACTACTCATGCACGTGCCACTGATTCATTCACGCAAGATAGTCAGAACTACAGTTACTGTCACATTTGTCAAGCATAAAAAGACAGAACTTAGAATCTACCTGACATTAGCAAATACTGGGCCCACAGCATGTCCATTAACACTAATAATTAAGAGAAGTAGTGTTTCATTTAACAAGAGAGCATCTGTACAATAAAGCTGCAAACTGCTTTCAAAAAAAATTACTCCGACAGAATTTACAGTTTATCTTATCAGAAGAGTGCACATGCATTTTCATGAAAAGCAGAACACAGAAGAGACAACTTCAGTTGTACAAATATAATAATCATGTGATTTAAATAATCTATTTGGAAAGCAAAAATCATAGATCTGAGGACTCCCAACTGAAAAAAAGACATAACTCAAAATTGGAACATGTATTGGTGGAACAAATTGCTTTTTAACTCCTATGGCAAACATGATTAAGCTATTTACAGACAGCAATTGTGACAAAATCAAATCATCTTTTTTGATGATCCAAACAAAGATCGGGTGTCGCTGGCATCTACAAAGCCAGACTGGGCCACAGTCAGTGACCTCGTAATTCTGTTTAATGGAATCTCACTTCAACATGGCTGCCACGACTCAAGCAAGCTACAAGAAAAGCAAATCTCCTCTTTGCCAGCTAAACTCCCATAGTCTGTCTAATGATGAAGCAGAACCCACTGTCCCTCAGGTCACTTGTTCGTGGACAGCAGAGCTTACTCAGAGCTGTGAAGGAAATACCTGTTCGAGCCTGAAAACGGGACAGGAAAGCAATATCCAAGCAGCATTCCAAGAACAGCTTCAGATTTGATACAATGCTCCAAAACAGATGGGGAAAGAAGGCTCCAGCATTCACGTACTTGGAAAAAGATTACTGCCATGTCTACAGTAGAAAATAGGGACATCGTGATGATAATCCTAAAATATGGGGCTTGTGCACGCGTGGAGTTAGTTCTGTCAAGATCACTGTAACTATTCTGTGTACCAGTGTAAAACTGCCTGCAGTATGAGATTTTATTAAAAGATTGAACTGAAAACCAGAAACAAAGCTACATCACCAGATCTTTTAAATTCTCAAAAAAACCCCAAAAAGCATTACTGGAAAAAAAAAATCAGTAGCTTTGCAGTAGCAAAGCCTCACAATCCACTGTGCAAACAAGTGGCTCTGTTATTTGGTTTAGAATGTAAGGTGGCCATATGAAACAGAAGGGCTTTTATAGTTCATACAAAAATTATTCCTGGACTAGCTCCCTAAGGCGTAGCTCTTTGAGCATCAGAAGTTCAAACTCGCAGGTCAATATATAAACAAAAGAGGTAAGTGAAATCTTGTTTCTTTGCAAGGGGGGGTGGTGGGGGGTGCTAGGTAAAGAGGAGGAGGAAGAGAAAGCAGTCCTATACAGATGAATTCCAGTTACCTACGACTGCTGGGCAAGCAGATAATGGGTTGAAATAACCAGAAGTCCATTTAGAGATAAGAAATCATTCTGCAGTTCTTCAGAGACGGGATTATTACCACTCAGGATTTGCAAGCATTACAAGATGGTCAGCTGCAACACCTTAAAAGTACAGATTTGCTATGTTTGATAAATACTCAATACACAGTCCATCCTCACAGCCATTGCACTGCACATACAGTATAAAACAGGGGTTTAGAAAATATACAACAAATCCTCCATTATTTTAGTCAGAAATTAACTAAAAAAGTGGGTCCTTTCATATTTTACATATTGGTCAGACTTCAGCTCTAACTGTCAACATAATAATGAAGATTTTTCAAACTTAAAGTTGACTAAAATATTACAAGAACAGGCCTGGAAAGATTGCCTGCCTCCTTTGGTTTTTCTCCTAACATGTTTTTGAATGAGACTGAAGAGCACCGCTCTACAGTAGTGACATCTTTCAAAAGTGACCACTATTTCCATCATTCTTCAATGAGACTCTTAGGGAGGGAGCAGAGGAATGGTGTATGCATTTACAAGAACACTACCATCTCCATTCACCTGTTCTTTGTGGCAGTTTCATCTTTCCGTCTTTACAGCAAAAGAAGATACTCTCTCCTTGGACAGCTAGATTCTGCTTCTACTGAGGGAAAAAAGAGTCAGAAACAGCAGCTATTTCAAGGGACACCAGTTCTTTATTCCAAAGGTTTTATGCAGCTCTTTTGCTGCCAAGTATTCTCTTAGAAAACAGGGGAAAAAATTCACAGTTACCATTAATATTGTACATAATTAAAAGAATTACTGAATTCCTCTTTTAATCAAACAAGAGGAGACAGAACACTGATAGCCATGCACATCCAAAGTAATTACCAAAAAAAGATTAAGGTGGAAAAAAGAAAGTTACGCCTGTGGTCTAGCTGTGCTGCTCTGACAAATCACAGCAGACCTTGAATCCTCTTTAATTGGTCGTTAAATTAGTGAACCTGATCCTTAAAAAGGCAGAGAAGAAACAGATTCTGCACTATACTGGATACCACACACCTTGAAGTATCTTGTACTACCATTCTCCACTTTGCCTTCCCAAGGTTAAGCAAATTACCATTGACTGCATATGTATTTTTAATATATATATATATATACACACACACACAAAAAACACCCCCATAAATAAATTCAAAAATCCATGGCAATGATATTCTGTGCAATTAAATGAAGTACTAAAACCTCAAAATTCAAATTGAGACTTTAAGAAGTTAAGATTTGGAAATACATTTATATTGGCCAAAAAATATTGTGGAGAAGAGGAAAGCTTTACCAAAAGTAATTACTAAACCAGCCTTTACATACATTTTTTGACTTTTTTTTAAAACTAATCCCCTACAGATACACATACGTCTACATATAAAACACCAAATCAATGTGAGACACTGTGTGATAGACACGACGGAACAATGCAAAAAGTTTAATGAAGCACAGGCTTAAGAAAGAACCAACCCCACACTCCAAACACAGAGACTGCTACCAAAACTAATAAAATTAATGCTTGCTTTGTTGATCATACATGAATTACAATTACAGTTTTATTGCTCTGTATTTTGTTCAAATATACCCCAGTGTACCTTGGCACAAATCTATGCTTCAAAAATCAACGGAGTAATTAGAAAAGCTGTAGATTATTAGTACATTGAATACTATTTCCTTATTTTCTCCTAAGAAATTATTAACAGACATTAGATACCATGAGCAGTGCTTCTGAGGGACGTGAGAGCACACTCATTTTGTTTTTCAATTAAAAGAAAAGTTATTATTTCCAACTGGCTTCCCAGCAGCCAATATAACCGTACTTCAAGATTCTCTCTAATTCTCTCTAAAAAACAAGGAATGGTGGAAGAACAACAAAATTGTACATGGTACCACAGCACGAAAGTGACAGGTTCTTGTTTTTCAGACTGATAGAAAAATTTTCTTCCATTTAGTGGTTTTAAATTTGAATTTCAACACATGCATGCACTAAAGGAGAAAGTTATCAGTTATGTTTAACATGCAACTACACAGACTTTGCACAGAATTTAAGCATTTAAAAGAAATACAAAAAAGCAGGAAGGTCCATCCATGTGAAAAAGCTACGTTCATGCAAACGGGGAGGCTAAGTCTACGCGATAATTTCTGCTGATGCTGTAACGTCCTTCGAGGAAATGAAAGTTGGCCAACAGTGTCTGCGCCAAGGCCTCGCGTTAGTAATCTTGTATGAGAGAACACATTGCTGGGACAGACAGAATCAGCTATATCACCAAAACCCACTCTGACAGAATCAAACCAAAATCATATTTCACCTTTAAGAGAGAGGGATAGTTACTCCTGAGCAGCACTCTGGCTTGTTCTATGCTGCCGGAGTAGCTAGTCACTGGAGTTACTTCCCTAGTGCATCCTCACTGCTTACTCCAGGGGCTTCCTGAACCATCCATATTATGACACTGTCTTCCCCCATCATCTCCCCACGAAAACAAGAGGCTTTGCTTCCAACTCTTCCACCATCCCTCACTTTGTATTAGATGCTGTATGGGCTTCCATCTCTCATTATTTTCAGTTTACTTACTTTCTGTACAGAAACTGAAAAGGTTTTTTGTTGCGCTAGAAGGTAGTAATTTGTATCAAGTGGATGTAAGCACAAGGCTGAATTGCAGAGAACCCCAAACAAGCCAAAGGACAGATGGCATGGGTTCTGCATGCCCTGCCTTGCCTTCTGAATTTCAGTTCTCTCTCCGTATCAACATGGATGCTCTGCTGGTATCCACAGCTTCCCCTTAAGCAGGGAATCCATCTGATGCAATCTCAAAAGTTACCACATTCCATTCCAACAGGGAAACATCATCAAAAGGTAGGACTCCACAAGCTCTGCCCCAAAGCTGCAAATGACTGAGGTCTGAAATCAATCAGTTCAAGCAAATAGATAAGCTTAATGCTTCTTGTCTCCCAACTGAAAAATTGTATTTGGGAGGGGGGACCAGCTGCTTTGGACTTGAACATCTGAAACTGCAGTCTCACTGGGAAAGAGAGAAGTAGGGTATTTATTATTTGCTTTCCTTGTTCTTCCCCATACTACAAGAACATTAACAGTTTTCAGAAACTCTTAATTCTTTATTGCTCTCAACATACTAACAAATAATCTTTGGCAGATGAGGCATACTTTTTAGTATGCTCTTCCATCGATCTAGCTCGTCCCTGTTTCCAAAACTAAAATAGACTTACCAACACTTTCTGCTGGTTAGGATATTAGCTGGTATACCAACAGCTCATTAAAGCTCCAGACCCCTTACCAAAGTTAACATAATGGCAGAAGTTTGTGCCTGCTTGGCATTGGTAGGAAAAAAAAAAATAGAAAAGAAGTTGTATTTGCTATTAAAAATAACCACAGTGCATCTGCATTTTGGTAAGAACAAAGAACTCATCTCTCAATTTCTTCTAAACAGATCCCTGTTTCTGCACTCACAGAAATGGTACTAGTAATAAATTCAATATCTATAACGCACATGGCAAGACAGATTCAGCCTCAATCTATCATTTACTCAGACATGTCAGTGGAGGCCAGAAACACAACAGAGAACTCAACCTTTCTCCAGTCAGCTCCAAAGGGCTATGCAGGCTCCCCCAGCAGCAGGATAAAGTTGTCTGGGCTCTTAAAGCCTCTGTATACAGAAAAATGAAAGGCTAATACGTACGCACAAACCACTGCATTGGGATGGGGGTGGCAAGGGAAAATATGGGCGTGAGGGAGAAAGTGAATTACTAAGTCTTTTACCTGAGCAAAAACGAGAACTGCCTTGGCACACTTCACTTGAAAAACCAGTTAAGAGCTTGAAGCAAAACCAGGGGATTCTTTAGGAAAGTATTACAATTGCAAATCACCAGTAATCTCACATAGAGTAGAGCAAAAGTATTACATGAGATGCCATATAGATTTCTAGTTCTGATTTCTTGATGTGTTTCTGTGGTTATAAACATGTGCAGTGTTTTGTGGACAAATACATGTCTCTACGCTTTACAGTGGGATTAAAAAAGAATTTGAGAGTACCGCCTCAGGCCTTCTTGAGAGTATCTCAAGTTGCTCAAAAGCTATCCCTGCCAAGTAAAGAGGTGGTTTACTCAGGTTTAAAAGAACTCCTTCCCAGTTCTGATTTTCAAGATAGTGTTTCCTATAATCTGGTAGTGCAAATAACTGAGGCATGAAGAACAAAAAGTAGGGAAGGCTGCATGACACCACATTTTTGCCTGGATCTTGACCTATGGGAACACATTCATAAAAACGTAACTTCTATGGCAACTTCTCTTAAAATATATTGGTGACGTAATGCCTAGCCACTGGACATTATGAGATTTATGCTAGAAATAAACTTGCTAATATGCTTTTCCCAGTGTATGTCTGACTAAACAATCAGTAAATCTCACTTCCTTGGTAATCATACGCCACCATGCACAAAATGCAGTTTTTTCAGAAGCTATCCGTTAAATAACTTGCATTTTTGTACAGCATGTATATGAGGGGAAATGTTAAGTTGTTGAGGGAGACCTCAGATCCTGTACCAAAAAGCCACCAATTTTCCTGTTCAGAGCTCTGCAACATCTGAGAGACAAAACAGCTACTGATATAAGGGCTTGTAGAAGCCTTACAAGGGACAGATGTGACCAAATAGCAGTGGTGACCTACACTCTGTGATCTGGCTTACTGTATCATCTTCCAGTGTGCCCAAATTACAAGGAGTTTGCGAGTTACAGCCATAAATTCCAGGAACAGGATATGTATCCTTGGACATTTAGAGCAGCATAGAATAAAAATTCCAAGTGAGATAAAATTATAACCACCTAACCTAGCCAAAGTATTTGTAACTAAATCAAACAGCATCTAACAGGCCAGTGCCTAGATATGCTGGCCATTATCAAACAAAATTTCACAAAGTTTCTCCTTCTTCTGAAAGATTGTAAGGACACAGATGGCAGAAGAAGCTACAGTTCTTCAGAATCAAGCCAATCTAGTCATTAGCACATGTTCTTAAAGAAAACATAAAACTTGCACAGCACCCAACTATTGCAGACAATGCAACCAGAACAGCAAGGGGGACACGGTTTAATTCCTTCTTAAATTCCCCTCATCCTACCTTAAAAGCCTTACTTTCTTTTTAACCTGAACACAAAATAGAACTTCCCTACAAGCAAAACCAGAAAAATTAGCCATGATCAGAAGTTCATCTACCTCTTTACCAGTGCTCTACAGGAATGCGTTTCACTATATAATAGTTTTCCTCCCTGAAGTCAGAACAGTCATAAAAAAGGGGGAGGGGAGGTTGACTGCATTAGTTCTACAGCATCTGGCTATGCAATAAGACTCTTGAAATAATTTTCTCTAGTGTAGCATAGAGCTAACAAATCTGGCAAGAAGCAACTTTAAGCATGTGTTGCTGTGACAGCAATGAATTATCACCCCAGTCTACAGCAAGATTAACGCTTACAACCTTGGCATGAAGAGCAGTCTGCTCAGATAGTGTGTCAGGAGTAGTGCTCCATGATCAAACGCGAAAGGGTGGGCTCACGTTAAGAAATTAAGAGCACAGAAATACAGACATTTGCCTAAACTGTAAACAAACAGATAATTTCTAGGGAAAAAGGCAGTGCACAGCCAAAGTAGTAGTAACACCAAGTGAAACTCAAGGTATGGAAGGAAATTTAAGAAAAAAGAAAAACCAGCCACTGAAAACAAGGTACTGCCTATGAGAGAGGATGTGCTCCAAAGAACAGTTACTGAACAAAACCAAAAATTAGAAAACAGCCCACCAGATTTCTCCTGCTTAATACAAAAACATTACAGTATCCAGTCAAACCAACCTGACATGAAATAAGCTACTCTGAAAGCTATGGGCAAATTGTAGGAAAAAACCAACCACCAAGTCCAACTTAGGACGTTACTCATGCAGAGTTACAGAGTTTGTCAGATCTTTTGTGTTTTCAACACTACATGCCATTACCTGCCAGTTAAGTGCAGATTCAAAAACAGCTTTGGCCTCATTGGAAGGTCATAGATGACATTACATCAGAACCATCTCTACTAAGGAGTCCTGTTTGGCAGATTCACGAGTCATCCATTCCACTTCTCCAGCTAACTGACCACAAAGAGAAGAAACCTGAAAACAAAGCTCCTTACCACAAGTTTCTTAAAACAAAAACTGCAGAGGGAAGTGAAGAAAGCCATGAAGGTGAAGAAAACATGGTGGAGTCTCCTTCCTGATCGAACACTCACCATACTTAGACCTTCTTTTGCTTTGCAGAATTGATAGGACTGTAAAGCATGACTTCTGCTCTTTGATGTGGTTTGCTAGAAAATTTTCTATAAAGGCAGTTAGGAGATTCCACCAATCATCAGCTTCACCTCTAATGCAACTTTACTTTGCTTCACGAACCAGAAGAAACGTATAATAGTCATACTGATAGAACTGATTTCACAGATTATGTGTTCTACTTGTAAGATCTTAACTTGAAGGAAATACTTTAACAAGTTAAGCAGTGTGACTTGAAGCATATCAATAGGTGAGGTTAAGGGATTCAGCACTAAGGAAAACCAGGACAAAAGGATTTCATCTCTTAAAAAAGAAAGAAAGAAAAAGAAATCTAATTCACTATTAGTAGTAGCTGGATATAAAACTATGCTTAAAGTGACAGGAAGTCTGATGGGCATCACAATCAGCATGGTTTTACATCGAACACAGCTTTCTGCATGACAAAAGGAAAATTTTACAATTTCCTTGAAAAGCTTTAATTCAAACACATACATATAACATACCTCCAAACTCTCAAATATGACAGCGTAAGAGAGAATTAAAAGAACGTGTTGAGAATTTTGTAAGGAAGTTACTACAATTCATCTACTATCCTGCTATGAAATCAGCTCCAATTCCCTGAGAGTAGAAGCTTCTCTGTAAGTAAGAAGCTTGCAAAACTGTTGTCTAGCAAAGAGGAGTAAACACCAAGTAGAAGCAGATCCTGTAACTTATGTCAGTTTAGAAAACTCTACTTTGTAAAGAAATCAGGGAGGTGCATCTAAAGCTTTTTAATCCTGGCTTGTAATAATGAAATGAATCCTGTATTAGCTGGGAAGACCAACCTTCATGCAAGGGGCATAGTTTAGTGCGAAGTGTCCACAGACCGGACTCCAGTCTTCTGGGGCAGAGTGCTACCATTTAAGCTCCACTGCACAGCTCTGAAACACTAGTTAATTCATATTATTCATACAGATTGTACTTGCTCCTACCATCTACGACTGATCACTCAAGGGAACAAAAAAAAAGGGAAAAAAATCAATCCTAACAAAAACACACTACCCCCCAACTCCTGTGAAATTACAAGGGGGGTAAAGCAGAAAGTTCCGGTTTTAATTCCCACAGAGCAGCTTGTAAACTATTTCTCACCCTACCTTTCTTCCCCATACTTCATTTCTTTAAGCTAGCGTATCTTTCATGATAGACATAGCCTTAAATCACTGGTGTTTGCTAGCAAAGACAAAACGCTGACTCCCAAATCTACAGAACGGCCTACTGGATCACAAAAATACCAGCATTCTGTCTTCAAGAGCAGAAAGAGATACTAATAGAGGGGGAAGTGAGAGCCACCACTTTCTGTGGTCCATTCTCCTTCTAGTTCACTCCTCCAGCACAAATAACCACTGGAGCAAGGAAGCTACAGGGCACATCCTTCCAGGGCTATGTATTCCCACTAGTATCCACATGGTTCCGAAAGTTTATACGGGATTTTTTTTTTTTTTTACTCAAAGAAAGTAAGTTGTTCTTCTGAGAAGGGCCTTTTACATACTATCATGTTGAGTTTATTAGCTTATTTAAATCAGATATTTGAAATATCTCACGAAAATAGGCTTATGCGCCTCAGTTGGTTTTTTTTTCCCCAGCTACCGTTCAGCATATTGGGTTATATCAACTATCTGTGCAGCAAATGCCACCAGAGTAAAATCCAGGCTTGACAGCTATTTTGGGCTGCTGGATTAGAAGTGTTAGCTGCATTAATGGTGCAACGAGAACAAAGTCTCCTGTGGCAAGAAAGTGATGAAACACCGGGTAAGTTGGTGTATCTCAGCTCCTCTAGAACATGTCTACTGTTTGAGGAGCCATCAGGCAATACGATTCTTTGAGGAGTTTCACCCATTTACTGCCCTCATCTCCACAAGATGAAGATTTTCAAACGTATGGTTTTTGCAGGGTACATCTCCTGCAGATGAGGCTATCCTGCTGCTGCTGGAAGACTACTCTGACTAAGCTTGTTCTTGAATACAAAGAAGGCCACAGGGTTGAGATGGACCAGCAGGCCTACCTGAATATACTGCACTAACACCAACAACAGATTTCACTGCTATTCTAAGAAATAAACTTTATCAGTAAAAAGTATAAAGTCAGCTCACCAAATGAAGGGATTAAAACTTCTGGTATCTTTCATTTTGAGCATGTTTAAAGTTGTCATTCTTGGGCAGTAAAAGGAAGGGTTTGGGGTTTTGTTTTGTTTTGATAAAAAAAGAAAAACCATCAGCATTAACAAGCTTTTTCTTGTCTGGATATCTTACAGATAACAGCATTTTTCAGTAGTCAGGAAAAAAACAGGACAACACATCAGAAAACACCACACTTGGGAAAAAAAATCAATCTTAATACTGAGCAATTTGATTATCTGTACAAGCTATGGAATTTAACATTTCACAGATACAGTATGGAAGCGTAAAACTAGGAAAAAGGAGATGCTAATCCACTCAATGTTTCAAAAGCTGAATCCTGTATTATGCATCTCAAAAAAAAAAGGACCCACAGAGTCCTTAGCCCAGTCCTTGCCATGGCTGCACCAGTACAAGAGTAACTGAGTACCAGCACAACCACTTGCCCGAGGACGCCCTGATGTGGTGGCAGAGCCAGCACCTCTCCTCGACCCTAGGAAGTGTGTCAGGGTTTTCCTGGCATGCTGCTATTCTCCTGCTGTCTCCACCTGGCACACCAGCCCCATGGGGCTACAGCCAGCTGGCACAGCTCAGAACAGCCTTGGGGCTGCTCTAGACTACACAAGGGAGTAGGCCAGAGGAAAACCAGTACCATAAAGAGCTAATTTACAACCCCATTATCCCATCATCCTCAACTGTACACTGCATGAGTATGTGCTAGGCACATGCCCCATGACCAGATGATTTAAACCAACAAAAAAGTTAAAACATCTCACCAGGGTTTTATTATAAAAAAACAGAAATCTTAACTTAGAGACAGGCCTGTTTAAAGACGGAAACAAGTGGCTCATAACTTGATTACTTAAAAAACCTATTCATTTCATTAAATTAAATGTCATATGAAAAGTGGATTTTCTGTAATAGCTGATCACAGATTACAGGCATTCTACACTCCCTGGTTCATTTATTTTTCACAAGGAAACTGGAGCAGAAGCAAATTATTTGCATACAGGAATAAGTTCTAATGACTGCAAACATAAGCCAAGTTTCATGTA
Source organism: Gavia stellata (assembly GCF_030936135.1). Classification (NCBI taxonomy): domain Eukaryota; kingdom Metazoa; phylum Chordata; class Aves; order Gaviiformes; family Gaviidae; genus Gavia; species Gavia stellata. The sequence goes on from NC_082611.1 coordinate 4,105,665, forward strand.
TCAGGCTCAGCACACACTAGTACATCTGTGAAAGCACACAATACTTACAATACCAGGTACAATCACACAACTGTAGCAGTAACAGGCTACTTCACGGAACCTTTCAAGTGAAGTTAGTGTTAGCCACATGTTACAGTCGAAACCGTTAGTACCTGGAGAACATTCAAACACAGTCAATCTGTCAGTGGCAAAGTCCAGAGGAAGGCACCAGTTGCACACTGGCAGCAGTTTTTACTCAAACTGCCTTATGCAGCCTCCAAGTGTCACCGCTCCGGTCCTCTGCCATCACCCAGGCACTCCTCCCCTCAAGCTACCAACGCTACAGCTATTTGTTCAGCCCTTCGTTGACATGTAACAGACTTACTTTTTTTTTCTCCTCTTAATATTATTTCACCTGAACTGGCTCTATTTCATCCTGATCTGTTCTTTCTGGTTCACAGCACAATCACACCAACACGATGCACCAACTGGTACGACAGCAAGAACATGCAGCCAACAGCTGGTAATTCCTTAGGCTGCTAAGGAAAGACACACATACACCCACAGCCAAAGAGTTGGATTTCATGTTCCCCCCTCACTAGTCTTCAGTGATAAAGCACGGAAAGGTCCAAATTTCACATCTCTTGCTCTCCCCTGGTAAATCAAATACTGCCCTGTCCTGTGTCTGAATGGCATTTTTCTCATCCAAACCATTTGCCATTTCCATCACATACTTGTGTCTCACTAGTACCCACATAAATACCTAGTTTTTAAATTTTAATTCAAGCTTTTAAAATTTGTCAGATTTGCTAACTTGCTCTTTCCTCCTTAAAGTAATTTTGTGTTCTTTTTTTCCACAACTTCAAAACAACTTGTCTACAAAACAGCTTCAACCTCCAGGTACAGCGTGCTTACAGAATTAAATTGCTTGCTTTATAAAGAATTGCTATCATAAAGTAATTCTTCAGGTTACCACTAAACTGGCGTTCTGTTTTTCTACAGCCAGACTTTTGCAGTATGCATCCTAAGACAGACAAAAAAACTCCACTTCTTACTGACTGAAATCTTTTGATAAAGGCCTGAAAACTTGCATTCCCATTATGAGATATCCCTGCGATCTCAGACATACCAGGATCTCTCCCCTCAAGTTTCCTTTTCATAAAATACTTAACCGCATGGATGAACAAAAGATTTACTTAGCATCATAAAGCAATTTCTCTAATGCTCCATGTATATTTTTCATTTTTAAACTTGGCACTATTTCACAGATACACAGTGATACACTCCATATAATTATGAACTTTGTTACCATTCCATTGCACTTTGTGATTGAGATCCCTTCAATTAGGAAAAAAGTGGTTGACAGTAACTCTTCTGCATGTGCAAGTCTGAATCAATTCTGCTAACTGAATCAATGCAGAATGATTTATAAAGAGATGCAGAAAAGAAATTTAATTTATTGGGGCAACACTAGAACTTAAACATCAAGAAAAGTTATAAGAAGCAGAATCGCTACTTGACAAGGAAACACATCACTAAGGGTAGTAATATAAAAATTATGCTGTACAAAATGTACGATCAATTTTAGGGAACAGCCTCATAATGAGAGGAGAGCGCCTTGTTCCTCTTTATGTACATAACTGCAGTAACTCTTGAAACTATTTCACTGCCTTCCTCATTCTGTTCTCCACATAGCTGTTAAGATCATCCCACAACGAAAAACAAAACATGTAGTCACAAATGACCAAAGAGTTGAGTGTTAACCATTCAGATAAACATATCCAATAATTAGCTTTGGGGGGAGGATGCTTGCTAAGAGAGCATGGCAAAAGTCAGCAATGTACAGAAAACAAGATTATAAGAGAATTTCACCCTGCTCACTAGCTGCCAAGCAGGAAGTGATCGAGTTTAAGTAGAAAACGGAGCAGTAATACGAAGATAACTAAGCACAGCAAAGAAAAACATAAAACCTTAAGACAAATTTTGCATTTGTCACTGGAGGGCACAGGGTCACAAAACCTCACCTAACATAAATGAGGTACTGAAATCAGCCAGCTATCTCAGCTGTCTTCACTTATGAAGTCATCATACATCTGCTGTGCAATAAATCTTACCTTTATTTACCAAGTATATTCTAAAGAATGTCCCTTAAAGCTGGGTTGCATGCAACAACAAGCCTGAATGCACAGGACAGAAGCCCAAATTATTATTAGACAAACTTTGTGAAGTAACATTAGGTGGTTCGCAGACACAAGGAGGGTAAGAGTAATCTTTTTAAAAAAAAAAAAAACCCACACAGAAATTATGGGGTGGGGGGAAGGCAGAAATAAAGGTTATAGCTGCTGTCTTCTCTCCACACTGAAGTAATAGAATTCAAGTCTGTACTTCATGCAAAACAAAAGCCCTTTAAAAACAGAAGCAAAACATACATACAAAAGCCCTGGCAGTCAATTCAGTAAGATGAACCCAAAGTCAAATCCTATTTAAAAAAAGCTACTTGGATGCAGGAACTTCCAAGTGACAAGCAAGGCAATCACCACAAACAGAACCCAGTGTCACATCAGTGTTTGATACTCCATCATCCCCATCACTGAACTATATTCAAATACTACAGGGTCTTTCATGTGTTTAGACAAAACTAAAGTTATTACTAATTTTGTAATTTTTACTTTTTGGATTTAGACATACTACAAATTGTAGATTAACATACATACATATGGATGAAAACAACTTGGCTTCATATACTAGGGCACAGGTTGCAACACAGAACTCCAGATTAAGACACTAATGAAAAAGAAGAGATAGTCTAATAATCTCAACTGACATGTAGATTAATCATCTCTACAATTTAATTCTAAATAAATACAACTCACTGAATTTATGAATAGTTCTACTTTTACATCTTACATGTATGTGCAGAAGAGCTTGGCTGTGCGTGCAAACCGTCACGTTGCAAAAACAGCATGGTATAAGAACAAGACCATGTAAGTGTAGTTAAACCCAGGTTCTCTTTCCAGAGTTGCTAAGACAGTGTCACATTTAGTGAGCTGCTTTCTCACTACTACTTTTAATACGAGGATATTTAACATATTCGGCATCTTTAATGTCAAAATTTGTTACTGGACATCAGAATTTCCACTGGCCCCAATATTTATGCTAAAAAGACACTACATTTAAGTGTGTTGAAAACAACTTTTATTATCACATCTACTTTCTTTTGACTTTCACCTCGTCTAACACCCAATTTTTTAATTCAGTGACAAATTTAGTACACTGTAGACCTTCACAGAAATATTTCCCAGGGATGTGCTGACACCACCAGTGATACCATGCAAAAGTAGAAAAGAAGAGCCATGTTAATTTCAAGCTCCATTAAACACAGGAAAGGAAGAAGGGGGAAAAAGTTACTTAACCAACTTGGAAAAGCAGCAGAGACAGACAGAAAAAAAAAAGTTAAATTAGTGTTACATATAACCAAGAGGTTTTTAAAAAAAAACCTTGAGTAACATTCTACCTAAGTAGAGAACTGAAAAAAAGTGAATATTCGCTGAGTTTCACACACAACAGAATGCGACAAGACAGATGCTTACTGCTAATCAGTTACCAACTGATAAAGTGAATCTCAGGTTACTTTGAGTCATCTCGTGTCTGGTAACAGTTCACTTTACTGATCATCAAATAGGTCCTGAAATAGATAAAAAGATTCTTTTCCTTAAATGAGAGATATCAACATGGTGGAAGCTGTCCTAGCACTAAGTAAACCACAGATCATTCTGGAGTTGCTATGCAAGTTGCATGTGTTCTGAACCAAGCAGAATGCAGGTTAATTTTGCAATGAGCAACTCTTTACAACATTGATTGTATTAGCAGCTAATGCAGCAGAGTTCTTATCTTGAATTAAGCAGAGTGTACATAAAGGATTGCCAAGTCAATATGTAAAAGAATACAACTACCAAGACAGAGCTTTCACCCCATCAGAACAGATCTATCAGCTTCTAGAACTCCTTCTGCTAAGAAAAGGTTCCCAATTCAGGCTTCTTAGACAACATATGGCTATCCCTACGCTTCAGCACTGCTTGCTGACAACACAGTCCAGGATAACATAATAAACTGTAATGTCATCATAGCATTTCACTCACTTAGCTCCATTGCCCATAGGTTAACAAGAAATTTGAGATAGCTGCTCTAGGTAGGCAGCTCTTTCTGTCCAACTCTAGAAAGGCTCTAACAACGATGGGTCTTTGCATGGTTAAAAAAAAGATTACTTTTTTAAAATACAGTTCTAGTAAATCCAGCAAAATGCATACAGGTCACCTTCAGACTGCCTTTCTTGTGATGCCACTATAATGGATATATAAGCAAGAGTACACATGTATCTCCTCACCTTAGATGCTGCCACGTGCTACAGACACATTATAAATACTTGGAGAACCATGGAAATAAAAGAATTAAAAAATCCAAACCCAACGTTTTCAAGTAGCTATCAGCCAAATTAAATGGGAAGGTATAGCCGATAAAAAAGCCCTACACCTACCACGAAAAAGACATCAAGAAACCATAGTTCCAAATCAATCACACATAAACAGGAAAAACTATGGGTGCCAGGTTTAATGTGTGAAACACAAGCTTTTAAACCGAGTTCATCTTTCTCTGGTTTAAAACAAATCAGCCACCACAGCCACTGTTGGGAATCAAACTAACGGTTGCAACAGCATTTGTTACGAAGCAGGATCCCCAAGCATGTCCCAAAGGAAAACATACTTTTTTCTTCCTCGCCCAGACTCAAGTAGTAGTAAGTCAGGAGAAGGGGGGGGTCAGCAATTCACAAGCAGGCAACTTCCACTGTCAGTCAGTAGCATTTACCCGTTGATTTGTTACTTCAGTTACTAAGACAGAAAATCCTCAAATGAAAGAAGGAGAGTAGAAGGTTTGAAAGTGACTTGCAGCTCTAGTTTCATGTTAACGCTACAGATCAAGGCCTGAAACAAAAATGAGGATATCAGCTAACCTTTGTTTGGAGTTTAAAGCTTTGATGGCTTAAAATAAAGCTCAACAGATAGTCCAACAATCAAACAAAGCCATTCCACCCTGCTCACCTTCACACTACTAGCTGCCATTCTAGTTTGAAAGTTTTCAACATTTTTAACATCAAGCAAATAAGATCCTTGACTGCAGACAAAATTCAAGAAATGCTACAACTGCTCCTAACAAACAGCCTGGCTATTGGCAAACCTTGACTGCTGACAAGACTACAGAAAAAAAAGAAGCCTTCTTGTCCAGCGTATCCCTATTTTTTCCTTCATCTGCTTGTGCAGATCCATCTTCTTTCTCTGCAACAGAGAACAAACCAAAGTATGGGGAAAAACGCTTTTATTGTGCTCATTTGTCTCTCCATCCACATTAAAAAAATAGAGAAGGAAACGGTTCCAATACAACTACTATTCATGAGTCAGCTTCAATGACAGAGATTCGTGTAACCTTTAACTCAGACTGTAAGCGTTCACCTGAGAGAGAGATATGAGCAAGAGTTCGGGTAAGCCCCGATGGTTCAGATCCCACAACTCAAGAATTGCTGTTCACCACCCTCCATGGCACAAGACTAATTCCTAACCGTTGGCCCAGAAACCAACCATTCATTTAAAAAAAAAAAAACATGGCAGAGGATACAAAATAGGAATTAACACTGCTAGGAAGAGGAAGGCCTTATATTACATTCTTCTTCGGCACCAAAGACATAAGCTCAGTGGGGCATTTTCAATCTGGTTTGTCCCACATACGCAAGGCTCCGCTGTGTCTGGAGCTAAAATCTCATGCCTGGATATCTCTCACAGCAAAGATTGTGTCTTCACACCAAGAGGAAAGAGGACATTACCTTCAGCAGGTCTAAGGATCTTTCTACTCCTTAGAGGTTAAGAGCTAAGGAAGATTGTTCGGTTATGAAATTGGAGACCTCCTGAACAATGAAGCCTGCAGTTGATTTTGACACTTCTTATGGGCTTTCAGGGAGAAGGTAGTCCCCACAACACATGGCAAAGAAGAACATCCTTCCTGAGTGAACCAGACCGTTCACATAGGCAGCCAAAGCAGAGTATGCAGCTGAAAAAAAGAGACATGCTTCTTGAATCCTGGACTCCTCTTTCAAATTCTCCACAGGATTTGTAATCCAGAAGTTTGGTGCATATACTAAAAACATTAAAGAAAAACAAGCGAAGATTTCCTTCTTAATTTAAGCAATCAAAACACCGAGCCTGAGAAGGTGACACAGCCTGGTAAGGTTCCTTGCCCACCTGTTATGGTACAAAGCAAATCACCTAAGCAACACTTCCCTGTTCCTGGACAGGTATATGGGGCAAGGCTGTAAGGGAGAAAGCAAGTGAGCAAGCATGCCTCAACAGGCATTCAATGAGAAGTTCCACCATTAGCTTACCCTGTGACTGCAAGGTCATTCTAGCAGGAACTTAACACGTTGATTTAGACTATGAACCAAAGTACCTGCTACTGAAAACACGACATGGCATTTATTTGCTAAGGTATTATTAACCTTTTTCTACTTCGAAAGTTAGGAAATAAACCAAAATCATTTCAGTTTTAAGTACCTATGAATCAGTTATCTGTCAAATATTAGAAGGAATGAAGGACTGAAGTCACAAGTACATGGGGAGAAGGATACCTGTGGAAAGGTCATCACCTGTAAGAGAAAATGTTTCTTCATATCTGAAAGCATCAGTCTGGAGGGTCCATGTAAAGAGAGAATAATGGAAAAAACAACAGAAGCTCTCAAACAGGAAGAAATATGCTAGAATGCACCCGCTGTCAATGACAGTGTGCAACCCCTGACAGGCAATTATTCTTTGATCTATTGGCAGAAGCACAGAACAAACATTCTGAAATTCCAGATAGGACCTTGTGCATATCATGACTGTGGTCATGATGAGCAGTTTACTTTTATCATGGAGAACCTTTTCAGAGCAGTGATAATAAGAACCGTTCAGAACGAGAAAGACTATTTTCCTCCAAGGTGTATAGTCCAGTAAGACAGAATTTAATTGTAAATTCAGCTGCCCTTCAAGCACTGAAAACATTACTTACCAACTCCTAGACACAAAGATGCATCTACATGTCTAATTGCGCACTGATGGGGACCAAAAATTACATTCAGCACTGCAAAACAGATTTTTCTCATCTGTAATTCTAAAGGAATAAGCAAAGCATTTCAGGTGTGACCCTACAGAAAAATGGAAAAAGCTGACACAAAGGGCTGGCAGTAAGTCTTTTCAGCATCCTCGTTCTGTTCCATAATTCCTGAATGGGAGGTAGTTGTGTCAAATTTAAGGACCTCTTATACAGTGTTAATTAAGTGTGAGGTAATTTCCACATCAAAATATCCAAGGTAAACTCTATGACCTACAGAAACATGAGCTTCGTCATCAGCTTATTAAACAGATTCTAACTATCACAATTTAAAAATGAAAAGAGTTACAGGTCAAAGTCCTAAAGCCAAGATGGTCAACCCTAATTTTCTGCCACTTTACATACAACTTAAGCCCTGAAATCTAATTCCAACTTCTAATCACAATTACTACAATTTCAAGAGCCATTCTTCAGGTTTCTTCCTCTACCCCTGCTCCTGTTCCACTCTTCAAACAGTGTGAGGCAGGTTTTGTCTTCATTTGGGCTTTACCATCAGCAACACATTTACACTATGGCAAAGCCTTTGCCTGGAATAGCGTGTACTACGACTGCTGCACTTTACTACTTTGGCCAAGATGCAGTGAGGTGAGGCAAGCTACAGCCTCGCTCCTTCGTGTAGATACAATGACGCACCATGATGACAGCTCAAATCCCGGCGTAGACAACACTTCAGAAGCGAACATACTCCTAACACCTTCACCAGAATTCCAGTACCTACAAAGGTACATACATAATTACCTCTCGCTTCTGACTGAGAATTCAAATACATTTTCAGGAGATAGCTCTCCAACTATAAACTGTGCTTTACAGCTATTCTATTCAAAACGCTGGCTGTAAAGCATACTAAACCAAGAGCTGAAGCTCATAAAAGCTTATTCACAGAAAAGGTACGTATTAAAAACGAACAGCAAACAGCAAGCAGCGTTAAAATGGTCTTCCAAAGCATAATGCAGTAGGCAGCGTAAGTAAAGCAGGAGGAACGGACACTTTCTGCCCCCTGCAGTTCCCATTGCTATCAAGATTTTTAAGACAGCCTCAGGAGGGGTAGTACATTACCATTCTAGAAACCTAACAATTCACATCTGGCCATCACCAGACAACCAAGGCATTTTTTACAGCTAGGTTCATCTGACTAAGTTAAATTGACCAACACTTCCCGTTAACAATCAACTACATGCGTTGAATGTTTTCTGTGATAAGTGAATGATGTGATTGTCCTTGATTTTGCAACAGAAAAGAAAATCACCTTCTACCAAACCTTTAATTTGACCTCATCATTTTGATTAGGAATAAGAACAAGAATCCTCACCACCAATAAATAAGTACTCTTAAGCAGTCAGAGCTATGCTCCTAAAATATATACATACACATACATAATATATGTATATATAAAATATTAAAGGACAAAGGATTGTTTTCTACTTATTAGACTATAAACATGCCTCCAAACAGAAAATACCGTTTATCAAATTTTACATGTAAAACTGTAAGGCATACATACGGACAGAGAATTTTAGTAAAGAAAAATTCCATGGAAAAAGGTCTCATGTCCATATGCAGGAGAGGTGAGTACTGTAACTGTCGTTTACATACTTTCTTCAATCTTTATGAATAGAGACTCGGAATTGAACCCCAAATTCAACTAGCCAAAATGTTTCCCTATATGTGATCATGTACTCCCTATATGTGATCATTTCAGGTTGGCTGAATTCAGGAGTCCAGCTATTTTCAGACTGGTAACCTGCTTAAAAAAAAGGGAAAAAAGAGCATTTTTAGCATGTGTTTGGAAAACTGATGTTTTCCATGAGATGATAGATAATTTTGAAACAATCCTGTTCTGCTTTATGAGCCAGGCTGTGCAAAGAGGAAGCAAGAACAGGTTGATTACAATGGAATATTGTTTACTTCCAGCTGTTTTTTCAAGCAATGATGAACACATCACTACCATTAGATTTCAGAGGAAAAAACCCAAACTGTCACAGCATATAAATGGTATGCAGGTTAGAAAGGATGCTCCACGTTAAAAAGAAAATGCTAAAGTGGTAATTTTGCTAATGACATTTTCTTTTCATTTTTCAATGTAACACTTGATTTGTATGTATCTGAGACATCTTCCTACCTCACCGGTCTTTTTTTTTCTTCCACAACACATATATGTTTTTTTCTTCCATTTAAGCTCTAAGCACCATGTATTACATACCAACTGGTATTTTGACACACTAAAGACCAGATTTTGATTAACATACTTCATAATATTGACTTGTAGGGGATTATAAATACTGAAAACAAGTTTGACTATATTTTGCAGGGCTATCAAGTAACTAACTATATTTAAAATGTTTCTTCTGACATTCCATTTTTGCCTCTTCAAGTGAAAAACTGGAAAATTGGATTGTCCTGAGAAAATAAACTGAACACAGGAAAACGGTTAGCCACCTCACCCTTGAAGTACATTTCATACTCTAGTTCTATTATGAATAATAAGCTGAGCAGCTTAATGCAAAGCAACTGGGATCAGAAAGTTTTCAATGGGTTGCTCAACACAAACACAATCTGTGCTGTCCCAAAAAACAAGTTTTGCTACGTGTAGCTGTTGCGCTCCCCTCCTCAGCCATGAATATGATGACTGATAGAAATCTGCCAAGTCACTTTGAAGTAAAAACTAGTTGATTCTAGGGAAAACAGCAATTAGTTGCCTAGTTGAGAGAAGTCCTCCTGAAACATGCATGTGGATAGGGATGTCATTTTAGAAGATAGGTGGGGAAAAGCGCTCTTCCTCTCGCGCTTGGCCTCATTAACACGGATTTTTTCCTGCTGTTTGCCTGCGCAGTGCATGCCCCAAGCACCAACACGCTCCGAGAGCAAACTCCCCTCTCCCCTTCCGTGTACTCCAGGCGGAGCCGGTTCCTTCCCCCCCCACAGCAGGAATCCCCTTTTCCAAGTGGATTATCAGAGGGGAAAAAAAGCAAGCTACTCCTTCTTCAGGAAAGAAAACAAATAATAAACCACCACCCCGCGCCTCCGGGACCCGCAGACACGCTCCCAGCCATTGTGCCGCGCCGCTTTCCCCACGCACACGCCACACGCCGCCGCGCTGCGGGCGGCCCCGCCGCAGCCCCCCGGGCTCGGGCGCGCCCCCGCGGGGCTCCCCGCCGCGCCCCGGCGGCACAAAGCTCCGCCGCAGGCCGGACGTGCCCGTTGCCCCGGGCCTCCCCTCCCCCCCTGCCGCCGCCGTATTCCGGGAAACCCTCGCTGCCTCCCGCACCTCCGGGAGGAGGCGGCGGCGCTGCGGAACAGCCCCGCTGCGGAAAGCCGTCCCCGCCGCCGGGGCAGGTGGCAGGGAGGGAGGGAGGCCCCGCCGGCGGGCACCGGGGCTGGCTGCCTCCTGCATCCCGGTGACCGGCCCCGCTGTACCCCCCCCACCCCGCCCCGGAGGCCGGGGACACCCACCGCTTCCTCCTCCCTCCCTCCCCCACGACCGCGTGCCGGAGCCCGGGCCCCTTCCCTGCCGGCGGGGCGGGGACGGGGCTGGGGCAGGCTCGGGCCCACCTGCCCCGTGGGGAGGGAGGGAAGGCGGGCGGGGGACCCGTCCCCTCCCCGCGCCCGCGGGCAGGCCGAGGCGGCGGAGTGCGTGAGAGCGGCGGAGGGAGGGCGGGCGGGTGGGTCGGGGGGGGGAGGGAGGGGAAGGGACGGGAGCGCGTGTGGGGAAGGGACGGGAGGGGAAGAGAAGGGGGGTGGATGCGAGCCGCCCCCGGTACCTTGCGCTTCCTGGTCTCGGCCGAGCCGCTCCACACGAAGCACTGGTAAATCGCCCGCAGGTTCTGCTTCCAGTTCTCCACCTTGAAGCCGGTCACATGGCAGCACCCGGCCGCCGGCGGACTCATGTCAGACCCCCCCACATCAATCCGCCCGCAGACGGGCCGGGCCGGCGGGCAGCGAGCCGGCCCCTTCCCCCCCTCCGCAGCAACCGCACGGACACGGACGCGGGCACGGGCCGGGGCGGCCGCGCGCCCGCCCGCGCGCCCCCCCCGCCCCCCCGCCGCGCGCCCGCCCTCAGGGGCTCCGGCCCCTCACGCCGCCGCCGGCCGCGCGGCCTCCGCCGCCCCCGCGGGCTGCTGTGGGGGCGCGGGGAGCGGCTGGCACATAGAGCCGGGGCTCCGCGCCGCCACGGCCCCCCGGCTCCGAACAAAGCGCGGCGACGGGCGGGCAGCGCGCACTCCCTCTCGCCCGCCCTCTCCCTCACACACAAAGATGGGGCTCTCTGAGGCGAGGAGGAGGAGGAGGCGGCGGCTGTAGCGGCCGCTGCCGCCCCCGGAGTGGCCGCCGCTCCCTTCTACCTCATAGAGGCCGCTGTGGAAGCGGCGGGCGGAGGGGAAGGGGAGGGGGGGCGCTGGCGGCGGCGACCCTGGCCGCGGTGTGAGCGAGCGTGTGCGGGGAAGGGGGCGAGTCTCCGCCCGCCGCCGCTCCTGCTCCCCCAGCCGGCCGCCCGCTCGGCTCTTGTCTCTTTAAACCGCCCCCCCGCCTCCTTCGTCGTCTCCTTCCTCCTCCTCCTCGCCCGCACCCCCCTCCGCCCGCCGTGTGCAATGGTCCGAGCCGCTAACTCAACCTAGCCCGCCAGGCCCGGAGTGGGACAGACCAACGGGGAAGGGGCGGTAGGTGCGCCCCCTCTGCCCCGCCACCCTTGAGGGAGGGAGCCGGAGGGGGGAAGGAGCGCGGCAATTGGCCCTCCCGCCTGTCACTCCGCCGCTGAGGTGTCCTTCTCTAGCGTCTCATTGGTTTCTTTCCCTTTCTTCTCCCCCCTCCACCCTTCCTACCTAGCATTTCCCCGGGCCGGAAAGGGGCGGGGAAGGGCTCGGCCAATTGACAGGACATCCGGCCAACAGAGAGAAGGGGCGGGGCCTGCGTGGCAAGCTTTGCGGCGGGACTGGTCGGAACGGCCGTCACTCACACTCCAAGGCGAGAAGCGGATTGGCGATGGCCTGCTGAGGGGGCGGTCCCTCCCAGCAGCAGCCTGCGCTGTGGGGGCAGCGCTGCTGTCACATCCGCTGGTCCCGGCTGTCTCGCTGCTCGCTCAGTGATTTCCTGAGGGGAGAGGGGCGGCGGCGGCCGGGCCGCTCCCCGGGGCAGGGCTCCCGCTCCCGGGGCAGGGCTGCCTCTCCGCCTGTGCCCCTGTGTGCTTGGCAGAGGCCCTGCCTGGCAGCCTTGGCCTCCGCGCCGGGCGGCTGTGCTGACGGCTGTTAACGGCCTCGGAGCAGCTCGGGGCTCCCGCCCGCGGGTGGCTCCGGTGATGCCGCAGCCCGCTCCGGTTAGGTCAGCCGGTATTGCGGGACAAAATCAACACGAGAGGCAGGCCCTTCCCCCTCCTTATCGTTCGCAGGTTCAAAAAGCCGAGTGCGGCTCTGTGGGGGCAGGTCTGCGTGCAACAGGCCTCGCCGAGCATCGAGGTCGCTGGGGTCTGGGGCGAAGGTCTGCGCGATGCTCCGGTTTGCCCTGAGGACCATATATGGTCCCGCTATACTGCCATCCTTCTCTCCTGGTGTTTCCACAGGGACAAAACAAAAGTATTGTATAACCAGAACTGCTATTATTTCAGCTTTTTCCTATAAATGACTATACAAGGAAATGAGAAGACAGTGAAAAAACTTTGAATCTGTTCATAGTTCTTAGCTTGTATGCCACACACGTTACAGGGTTGCATCATGGTGGAGTGAGGCAAGAGGAAAAGGATGGGAATTCTGCCATGATGTGTGAAAAGAGAGGCAGGAGGCTTTGCAGAGACTAGGTTCTTACACAAGCCCTGGAAGGACTGCAACAAGTAAGGTAGTGGTTAAGTACCACTGCCATTATTTTATCAATCCATTTTTCAATATGTGCTATTTACATTCTTTCTCAGGAGCTAGAACCTTGAAGTCTTTACCCAGCAGATTTCTATGAGGCCCTGTCCAGTTCCCTGGCCTACTGCTGCAACTTCCAGAAATCAATTGCAACTATCGCCTGAGGACAGAATCACTTTCTGTTTTCTTTAGAGGTCCTGCCGTTTTAAAAAGAAAGCAGGGCACCTGGTAGTAAGAGATGATTCGTGTATAACCATAAGGTTTGATGGCAAAGCAACTCGGGAGTACGGGGCTAGCGAAAGACCTGAGTTTATACCCTCAGATTGCGAAGCAGCAGCAGGCCACGCTGTCCTGCCAGCATAGCTGTGTGCCATATGGGAGACCTCCTGTAACAGTAACACGGATTGTTCAGTCTGCCTGGCTCGTACTGCTTGTTAGCCTCTCTCTGAAATCCCTCTTCCATGCAGTTTGGGGATTACGGCTCCAGCAATAAAACTAGAATTGCCCCACAGGAGAAAAAAAACATGCCAAGAGACAGGAAAGGGCCCGATTATCCCGCTGTGTACACAAGCTGGTAGAGGTTGCTAGTTGCACTGAATGTTCCAGAAGATTACGTGCAGAATCTGGAGTGAGGCTATACCCTCTCTTTGACCCTACATAATCATTAGTCATTAAGTCATCATAGCAGGCATGCAGCCCACACCTCTTCTTGAAAAGGTAACAAGAACTGGTGCTGCACATACTTCCCACATGTTAACCCGTCACCCTCAGAGACATCTTTGCCCATGACTCTGCAGCGTAATGCTTCCAACCACAGTCACTCGAGCGTTGCAGGTCTGACACCACCTACTCGCCTTAATGCATCAGAGAGACTATGAGCCGTAACGGGACTTCTAAGCTCTCATCCTTTCTGTGGGAGAAGATCCCTGCACATGCATGACACCTTCCTGATGTTAATAATACAGTTTAATGACCCCGGTGTTGAGCGTTTCCCACATCAAGGAACGGCTGGACATCTTGCTAAGACAGTTGTTCCCCACAGTCTGAATGGCTCTTTTTATAAACATAAGAAATAGTATGAACTAATTCAGCTGTATTTTCTCCCATGCTTAGGACAAGCTTCCTGATGATACCTATGTAGCTTCCTCTTTCCTTCCTTTGAACCCCTTATTAGAACCCTTTGCTTGCAGTATGCACAAAGCTGAGATTCCCTAAACTGCTTACATATCAATACCAACGTCTACCTGATGATTAGTAGGTTGTTTCCTTGAACTCTGCTGCTCTCAAAATCTCTCTCTTATCTTGTCCTAGCTCCTAAGCTGTTTGGAGCAGGGATGTCTTTTTTTTTTTTGTTTTTGCATTTGTACAGTGAGGATTGGTGGGGGTTATGAGGTATTATAATAAATGGTAATAACTGAGCTAAAGTGAAATCTTTATAGATCTGAGAAGGCTCTCCCAGTGTTAAAAAACAGCTTCATGGGTTTGGTGATGATCCTTTTCTACTTCCACTAAGTCAATGTTAATATTCCTTATTGACTTCAGTTGTCACAGAATTGTACTCTAAATGCTGCAACCTTGTCCTATCTTCACAAAGACAATACCAAAGAAACTTCTTACATGCCATCATCAGACATGCTCTGTAATGCCACTCATTTTAACACCAAACCCACAGCAGACATATTCAAAAGTGTCTCACCTAAGAAATGTCATAAACTTTTTTAATAACCTTGATCTTAACATCTACCAGATCTTTAGCAATGAAAAAACAGCAGGAAAATACAGTTCTTTTACATTTACTAATCAAACAACTCTTCTATATTCTCAAAAGAAATGTACATAAGTCATGCTGTTCTGACATCATCTGCTAAAATTAAGAAGTAATAAAAATGAGTGCTCTTGTATCTCTCATGCAGATACAAAAGGGCCATCAAAGGAAGCTACTGATTATTTTTAATTCAGAAGCCAATCTTCAAGCCGACCTTGGTCTCTCTGACAATCTGCCTTTGCTCTGTAGCCTTAAAATTGGCTAGTCATCCACGCCTAGTTCCCATCATCAGGAATCAAACCAGGACATTAGCTGTGACCATGTGGAAACAAGATATATGTTGTAAAAGGACACTGACTGGTAGAACTTAACAATATGTGATATTATCTCAGTGTGTCACTATGTGTCTCTGCCATCCTACAATGTCATCCCAGCAAAAGCAGTGTAAATTCCTAAATATGCTGCAAGACCTCTGGTTTGTGTGTTGCTGTAAAATGCAAAATAGTTTTCTCAAGAAAACTTGCAAAACGTGCATAAGGCTACGTGCTGAGATGCTGAGAAGAGGCAAATCAAGTAATATACCAGACAGCATGGATATCAGCTATATTTGGGAAACTTCAAGAGAACTAACCATTGTTTCCAAAAGCAGCAGGCATAGAGAGCCACTCTCTACCCTGTGAATGCCACCTAAACATCCCTCAGAACAGACGGAAGTTAAAGATTACCAGCCTTTAGTTCAAGGTGGATAGAAGTTAATGGGATGGGTGATTAATGTCCTAACAGAATCTAGTATTTATTCTATGCAATCTGAGTATTTCCAGCCAAACAAAACCCCCAATATTACTACAGTCTAAATCCAAGTAGAGAGTTATTCTTATTCTGCAACAACCTCCTGTTACTAATCTTGAGCTTTTCTCCATGGCTACCACATCAAAACAGGAGATAAAGATAAAAGAGAGAATTTCTGCCAATGAAATTTAAGTACATCTCTCTGAAAAAACAGGACACCAAAAAGACAATACATATGTTCAATGCCCTGCAGATTCTGAAATTTTCACAGAGATCTCTGTGCCACTCTTTCTTGCAGAGTCCTCACGTTTAGTCAATGTAGGGTGTGGTGGTGGTTGTCTTATGCAGAAATAACAAGAATTGTGAGGTTTTAAACACTTTTTTTTTTTTTTTTTTTAAGAAACACCTGCATTTGTTAGTGTTTCCCCCTCCAAGAAATATTTCCTTTGGAAAAATACTATTTTTTCTCTGGCCCGTTCAAGAACAATTAACAACGTTTAACTATTCCTCCTCCTTGAGGTTTCATAGCCCACCACGTGAAGACCTGCTGAGGATGTGAGAAGCATTCTTTGAGACACAATGAACCCACATGCAGGACACCCATCCTCGACCACACCTGCTATCAATGGGAGCTGAGGCTCATTCTCATCTCCCAAAGGCAGGAATGTAGAAACTTAAAGATCAACTCTTAGGGGACATTTCCAAGGTATGGACCTTACCTTTCAAACTTAAAATTCCTCCAAGGTTTTCCTGGCGTTTGTTCTCCGTAAAGAGGAGTCTTTTTAAGCCAGAAATCCAGTCTGAGGTTCTTGTTGTTAATGAATCATTTTGGAACCAGAGTAAAAATCCACTCTAAAATAGTCTAGAAAAGAAAGGCTCTTGAGATTTTTCGAGGCCAGCTCCTGACTTGGGGAGCTTGAGGCAAGCTCTAGGAGGGGACACTGTCATTAAACCCTTTGCTTTCCATCTTGTGAAGACACCAGAATCTTTCCTGTGAAATATAAAAACTTCATACTCTACAAACACTTCTTGATTCTTCCAGCCCACACAGTAAAGGTGACACAGCAGCATGGAGCAGCAGTCAAAGCAAAATAGGAGTGGAAAATAGTGACAACCCTTTGTCATGTAGTAATTGTCAAATCAGGGCCTGCTTGCTACATACACACACACACACAGAGGAGAGTTTACAAGTTTGCTGTAGTTTAATATACTCTTGGGCATACTTGGGAATGTTTCTAGAATAAAACCTTTTGGTGTAGCAGATAGCTTGGGAAAGGATTTGCCTCTGGGGACAGGAAACAGTTTCAATCCCTCCTGTGTCTCTTGGAGGAATTTTTAATTTTAAAGCATTGATGATTATGCTAATTAGTGCTTACCCCCAAATGACAATGGAATATAAATGTTGGTAGTAGCTAAAACATACTGCAAATGTGCAGTGAACACTTCCTCCAGAGAGTCATCTACGTTACATGATAGTTCAGCTGGGAAGAAGCAGCATTCTTCACATGGAAAAGTAAAGTAACTGTATCCTCGATCCATGTCATCCCAAGGCGGCACTTCTAGACTTTGCTGGATAGCCATGAATCAATTGTTACTTTATCACTTGGGCACGCATTAAAATGTCCAATTTAGTTCTCAGGTAAACATGAATCTTTCCCTTACATCAGATGTATAAGCAACATCAAGGATTTCGCTAGGATTCCTCACATAAACTTGGATTACAAGTGAAGCTGTCTTAAGTTTGAACCTGCAAGAGGCTGAAGACTCTGGCTCCAAAAGTGGATTTGAAGGGGCTATTCAGGAGCTTGCATTGCTTGCCGGCTTGAAATTCAAGGACTGAATAGCTTGCAAAGTTCTTAATTCTGCACATGCTTGGTAGAACTGAGAAAGGAGCTCAGGAATATGTTGCCATAAAGTAGTACTCCTTAAGTGTCATCCTGCTTCTGGTAGAGCAATCAAAGCAGACTCCTAAGTAGGCACTCCTCCATATAAAGACAAGAGAAACACGGCTTCTCTGTGGTACATGTTGGCCTTGAGCACTCCCTCCTTTTTGGCTTCCCCTGGACCCAGGTCTCCAGTTATGAACCCCATTTCATCTTCTAGTAAGAGACACAGAGAAGTTAGCCTGTGTGCATATGGCTAAAATGCTAGATCGAGTTATGGCATCTTGTTCTCATCACAAAGAGTCTGTTTGCTCCTGCAAGCACAAGGACTCTCCATGCTAATAACCAATACATAATACATGAAGATTCCTCAGTACCTCTCCTGCATTTTCTCAGGCACTCTAAAAAAGACAAAATCTCCCACAATCTAAGAGAAAAGAACTTACAGAACAACTCTGCTTACCAAAACCCACAAAGAAAAATTTTTGAAACCCTAAACAGAACACTTTCAACATTTTAAAATTACTCTATTTTTAAATCTTTAGTGATTTATTTTTCCTAGCTCAAGCCTTTTTTCATCTAAGCATTATGAACTTCCATCCAAGTAGTACTACCATTACTTAATCCAAAGCCTTTAAAGCACATCAGGTCTGACTGCAGGGCTTAAACCTCTGGAGATACCATAGGTAGAATCTGTTGCAGGATTCTGCCTGAAGCTGATTGCCTTTAGTTTCCAATAAAGTTCATCTGAGATACTTCAGACATCTCCCTACAGTCTGTAGGGAGAACACCATGTACCTGCTCATTTATCTCGGGGACAAAGTACTGACCTTGCTACAAAATTGAATTGGTTGTATAGTCCCAGCTTCTCTAAAACAAAGTTTTTGTTTTCAGCCCAATCCATTGGTAACAGCACCTGACAGGTGCCAGATTAGAGGTTTCCACATGACTCAGTCCTAATATAGGGGACAGAGCGGCTTCTTGAATCCCCAATATTCAGTGACAAAGGATTAGTTCAGCTGCACAGATCCTGCCAGAAGGATGATTGTTAGCCCAAGGACTACAAAAATAGGTGGATTTCAATGGATCGAGCTGACTTAGAACTTTGTAATTGAGTCCTGAAGTTTTCCCTTGGAATTAGAGACCCCTGTATAGATAATTTAAATCTACTGATAATAAGCTTCCTTGTCTTTGCGATCTTTTGCAGATTTCTTCAAGATAGTGCATGGAATTCCAAGGATTCATGGCCCCTAGGTTGAAAAGAGTCCTAGAAAAACAGAATGCCTGCACTTATTTTTCTGAAGATCATTTGTTAGATTTCCCATCAGCACTGTCATAGGATGAAATCTTGGCCCCAGTTGAACTCAACAGGAATTTTGCCACTGACTTAAATAGAGCTAAAATGTCACTCCTGCTATTTGTCAAGTCAATTGCATCCAGACAATACTTTAACATCTGGCTTCAACTGAACAGAGAGAAAAGTTCACTCAGTCTCTGAAGACAACACAGGACATTGGCTATCTCAATAAAAATGAAAAATTCGTTCTTGGCAAGCTGCTTGTAATAAAGAGTGGATCCGTCCAGTGACACTATCAGAACCAAATCCCTGATCTTTACCATATAGTTATTGGCAATAGCATCAATAGATTCTCTGTCATTTTCTGGGAAGAATGTCAAAAGCACCCATCTACTGTTGAAAGTCATTCTGTTGTAAAAACTTTGTTTAGAACAAGAGATCTGTCCTCATCTGTGGTTTCCCACAGATGAGGGGGGTTTTCACCCAATTCATCTTCTGTTTCCCAAGCCACTGGAAGGGCCCTTGCTAGGTCAGATAGCAGCTGTTCTATCTAAACCCCTGTCTGAGTTTGAACAAAGGTATGGCTGAAGGATAACTGATTATGGAAGGACAACTGATGTGAGCTCAAGTCCCTCTCTAAAAACCCAGCTGAGACAAGGCGTTATTGTTTTATTGCAAAATATTCAGGCTAGGTCAACCACAAGTGGGGTAGATCTTTTCATGGCAGAAAAAAATAAAGCTATAGAGTTATTTGATCAGTGGTGACTTAAATCTATTCAAATGGGAAGAATCATCGGATGATGTCTGGAAGAAAAGGGTTGTACAAAGAGAGAGGCTTTCATGCTTAAGGTAGACAACCTGCACACTGTTGTTCCCTGCTCCAAGTATTGGTGAGTTACTGTACTGCACACCTGTGCAAAACCAGCTTCCTTCCATCTTGCTCCATCCCCTGGGAAGCAAAACCAAAATCAGTCTCTAGTATCTGATGAGCCTTAATTCCCAGCACTTAAATAATTAGCTTCTCAAATGTACAAAAACAACTCTCATTTTCTGGATTAATGAAGGAAGCTGGGTTCCACTGAGCAAAGCTATTATGGAGCTGCTAATGTACGGTTTGATTTCATTGCCTGCCACTAAACACAGAGCGATGTGGGCTCCTGGGAGAGCAAGAATACAAGGAGAGCAATGCTGGGGGGTTGAAGTGGAAGGCAGTGGGGTAAACCCTAGCAATACTTCGTGGCTTTCTACAGAGGGAGGGCTGGTTTTATTTGCGTGTCTGCTGAGTTTCATCTGGGTTTGTGAAGGTGCCATATAACCCAACAGAAGGCTAAAGCTCAGGGAGGTCCTAAGGGGTGGATAGTTTGCTTTAATCACAGACCAGGCAAAGGCAGTTTCTGAAGCAGGGTAACAGAAATGTAACACACACAGACGCCTAAACCTTAGGTAGCCATGCAGCAGATTCTGCCCAGGTTCTGTAGCCAGAGCAGTAGAGAATGGCAAAGAGCTCTAGT
This sequence comes from Gavia stellata, assembly GCF_030936135.1. Classification (NCBI taxonomy): domain Eukaryota; kingdom Metazoa; phylum Chordata; class Aves; order Gaviiformes; family Gaviidae; genus Gavia; species Gavia stellata. The sequence continues at coordinate 4,125,914 of NC_082611.1, forward strand.
ACGATGTCTTTCATAGTTGGAAGGCTACAGTGGTACTGGAGTGTACTTGTCTTCCCTGATCATTTGGCTTATGAGTTAATAGGAAACCGGTTGCAAAAAGTCAATCTTTTTCTTGCCTCATCTTGGCAGGTACAGGCACAGAAACTCTTCAAAACAAACTTCTGTTCTTTCTTTTGTATCTAGGCACAGAGCTAGTGATTTCATTTTTCCTAACTGGATGGAGAAGGGACTGAGAAAATGTCACTGCAAAGGCTGCTTTGCTCTGTCCTGGGAGATTTAAACCTAGGCCATATTATATGAACAACTCAACAGTATGAGGACTGTTCCCCTCTCTGCCTCACTATTTTGCTGTCTTGCCCCAGCCTCAACTGTCTCACACAGGCAGAACCAAAAGCCCACCTGAACCTCTCTACCCAGTACATGGAATGCGAACAGAGAATAACTAGGAAATCAGGGCTTTTGAGATGTAACTACAGCTATTCAACAAATGCAACTTCTCAGACACCGGGAGATGGAAAGGCCTAAAGTGTTGATTTCCTTAGATTCTTCAACGATCAAAAAGCCCTTCACTATGTGTCATTCTCCACCACCCATCAGTACATCCAAATTAGTGGACCGGCAGTTCTGGATGTGGATTTGGGACTAAATAGCTTCTTACACTGAAGTTCTTCTAACAACTCCAGTACTGTCAATATGCCCTCAAGCACATAACATCTGTCACACCCTGCAAAACAAAACAAAACAAACTTTTGACCTCTGTAAGAAAAGTCTGAAATTGTAATGGAAGCCCTGGGTTAATAAAGAAACCTTGGTGCAGACATGCAGCAGGAGTTGAGAGATTAATGAGGAAATCAATGTAACTGTGATGGTTTATGCAGCAAAGTTTGTGCTTCATAGCCCAACTTTCAGAGACAGGGAGCAAGGACACTAGGGACCTGCAGATGCTTAAGAACCTCAGCACCTTCCCAAATCAGGAGCAGTTTCCTAGAGGTGGCCATTCAAAATTAAGCATCTTTGAAAATGCAGAGAGGCTGCTTCTTATGTCAGGGCTTGTTGGACCACTGACTTCAGAGGAGTTACACCCCATGTAATTTAGCTGAAGCAATCAGGAAATAATTATGTACAGTGGAGAGTTAAAAGACGGTAATTAAACAGTACAAATAAATAACCGAAGTGACTAAAAAAGTCCACCCAAAGCCTACTTTTGGAGCACTATTTAATGTAAATGAATCACTTAGTGGACAATGCAACAATCATCTGTTCAGCTTCTATTCATTATCAAAAACAATACAAAAGGATTGGCAGGGAATAGCCATGTGCCAGAGGGAGCCCTTTAGGAAATACCACAGAATCTAGTCTGGCTTTTGTCTCTTCTTCTATTGTGTTCTGACAATGCTTCGCTAATGAACGTCCAATGTCACTTCGGTTGTCCTTTTTGTTTTTTCCCCAAAAAACAAATCGGTAGTAATCTTGGCCTTTCAGAATTAACTGAAATGCTTGCTCATGTTAGAAGGACTTCCACACATTATGACCTTTTGCCAAGGTCTAAGAGGCTGAGGATGTGTGGTTTCAGGCACCCTGGGAAATCGCACTGTAGGTGATGAGGCAAAATCCTTTGATTTGGGCAAAAATCCATTAAGTTTTAAAGTAATCATCACCTATCTTTGAGACTTCAAACTCTTACTGAATTCAGTACTTCAGTGAGTTGTATACTCAGTAAATTCATCTTTTGCGACTCAATTTGAAATGACACTAACCTCATTCTAAGAACTAAGCTACTTTTCAATAGGCTCTCTCAACATGCCCAACTCTTGTACTCAACATGCCCACCATTGTCTTGGGAGTTATCTGCAGGAAACTGCAAGCTAAAGGGAATCCCCCCCCCCCCCGTTAGGGATCTAGGGAGGTAAACATGCCAGGCAGACACCTATGTTAGAAGAAACAGAGGCTAAGAAGACAGTATCAAGCTCTAAAACACTGTCATTATGCTTCAGAACTGACGATCCACTGGCATTCACATCTCTTAGAATTACTGGTTTGGAATATCTGAAAGTTCAAACTTGACGGTGTAGCAGGTAAGCGCAGGGGTACCCTTTTTTTACCTGGTTCCTTGGCTCACTCCTACATTCCTGTCACAACTTACAGCGCCTGCAGTGTTGCTGGTTCAACTCTTTGCAGACCCACAGTGCAAGCCAAATCTCTAAAACAGTCTGAGTTAAGAAAAAAGGGCAACGATGATACACAAAAGAGAAAAGAGTGGGGCAGATAAGTAGGCTTTACTGCTGAGAAAAAGGCATGTGGAATGGCACTCAGATTTGATGTCTCAAGGTTGTCTCTGAAGTTGTTGTATTTTGTATGAAACAAAATCTTACGCTCTGCAGCAAATTTCTGCAGCCAGAGGTTATTTTTGTCAAATCCAGGGACGATAGAGTATGTAGGTTTCTAGTTAACACTATCTAAAATTTGAGATAGAAAAGCACACTTCATAAAATCTTGCTACTAGCTCAGTCTTCCAAATAAAATAGACAGTGATGGCATCAAACCCCCTAGGGCTTATGCTTGCAAAATCCCCACCAAGTTAGCTGCATAGCTTGGCTTGCAATTTGGGAGTTTTACTCACAGCATGTATTCAGAATGCCGTTGAAGGTGGGACTCAAGGGGAGTGCTGCCAGTCCATACTGGGACTATTTATGATATTACTATTTCCAGCTTGTCTCTGTCCTTCAGCTGAAGATCATTACTGTTGAAGCAGAGGCTGCAAAATGGGTGGCATGTCTTCTCCGTGGCCACCACAGTTCAGTGCTTGGAATAGTAATGCATCCTGAAATAGTTGGTAGTTTAGATTAATAGGCTGGGCTGTGAATGGTGATGCACAGTCCAGCCTGCCACCTCGGTACTGGACAGAGACCTCTGGCAGCGGGCTGGCGCAGCGACATCGAAAATCAGTCTGCCTGAAACTGCTAGAGTTGTTTGGGAGAGACCATTAGTATCACAGCTCCTGTGGTGCTTTAGTTCAAGATACACGATTCCTAGCACCTACTAGGCAGAGGTGCTATGTAGAGTCGTGAAAACGGGTGGTTATAATACCCTAGAGCAGGAATCCTGAATGTTGCCCTTTGACTAAATATTTTTACCACTGGACAGTGGTTGGGCAGGGAAGGACAACTACTCAGCTGCTGATAAACAATAGTTCATTTCGCAAGACCATTGTCACCATTTGCACTAATTGACACTTTTTTAATAGCAAGCTCTGTTAAAAGACAAAAGATCTCAAGTATCCTTTTAGAAGGAAAAAAACCCCTGATTATGTTAACACACAGTATATTAAAGGCATCATCCTAATATTGGGATACACTGAGAAGAAACCAGTATAATTAACCCCCTTTGTTTAATAAACTTCCCCTAAAATATCCCCAAAAATGTATACAGTAAAATTCTGTTCCTCCTTGTGCTGGTAAAGAATTTTTTTTTGTTAGTCCCTCGAGTGGTTGCTTAAGTCAGGTCTCACTGTAATTACATACCTCACAGCAGAGCAGGGAGACTTAATTAAGAGAGTCACTGTAGGTGTGTTGTCAGACAGATACAACCTAGTCCTGTTGGAGGAGGCACTGAGGATCCAGCTGCAGTGGGCATGTTAAGGAAGACAATTAAAGTTTGCAGAGGGTTTTGAGATCCTCCTGGAAAAAGCAGCATGGACACACCCAGCAGCCTTTATTCAAAGCCCCTCAACTCCATCACCAGGGAGTCTGTGGTTTTAAAAATCTCTCTGTACTCACCAGGAGACGCTTTGCCACGCCACAAGATTTCATATCCCCTCCACTTTCAAAAAGTGTGACTCACCAGTTTCAAATGGTGACATTTCATTCCCAAACTATTCCGGGAGCAGCTGGCTCTGTAACACGTGGGGATGTGGGGAAAAGGGAGGAGGAAGGGAAGAGCCAATATTGCAAAGTGGAAACCACTCATTCTCTCCCCCACACAGGTATGTTGCTTTTAAATTTCAGAACCACATCATTTGGGACACGCTGGCAAATTCCGTCGGAGGAAAACAATAAAACAAGCACATTTCAGGAAAAAAAAAGTATCCGCACGCACCAGTGATGCAATTCCCTCCCAGCCAGGAGGGACTGGGAGAGCGGTTTGCTCTCCAGCTCTAATAGACGTGAGGAAATGCACTGTCCCCACTTCTCACTCTTCTTACGAGTTTAAACCCTGCAGTTCTGGGCTGCTCCTTCAAACAATTTCTCTGCGATGCAGACCCAGGGTTTAGTCATCAGCAATATCTTACTAATGATGAACAAATGTATGTGCAGTGGGAAGATGATGACAAAGAAATCACTGTCAGCTCCCAGTCCCGAGAGGAGTTTTGTGTCACACTGCAGTTCAGCATAGCTCGTGTCCCTGCTGTGGGGACGTCACTGCCGTAAGCATAACAGCCAGCACGTGAGGACAGGGCTGCTGCGGGCACTGGCCTTGTGGGCTTGTCAGCATGTTACCGAAAATTGATGTTCTGTAACAAGCACACACGTGAAAATTGCTGTCACTGGTGCAGTGGCAGAGGCAGAAGCATAATCTCTCCTGGCCTCAGACCATAAATCTGTGCATGGCTGATGGGCGTCATAGCAGCAATCCAGCCCCATTCATTAATGTTTGTAAAATTCCACGGGGAGGGATCTGTAAGTGATGTAACCTCGCAGCCTCCCTGATGGGAGTGTCCCGATGCACGTTTGTGGCGTGCGAGGCAGCCTGGCACGAAGGCGCGGGCACGGCAGGCTGCAGGTAGCCCTGCGAGCGCATGAATGTGAACAAACGTCATCGCTGCAGGCGAGTGCCAGAGGGGCGAGAGCCTCAGGCCAGACTCAGAAGGGGCCCAGCACAGGATGGTCATCATCGTCTGTGTGTGCTCGACTGGGGTGCTGCGGGCAGGCAGCCTGATTTGCCCTGCACACGCTGTCACGGATGATGACAGCACACCACCACACACCCTGCTGTGCCTCATACTGTACGAGCTCATAACCCATCCCCGTGCATGTCTGCGCAGGAAATGTTTGATTACAATTTCATTCATCTGCCTTTATAGAAAGGAAGGCTGTTCTTGTGGCTTTCCCTACCCAGCAGCGGCTTGGGACCTTGTGTTGGCCGATTAAAGCCTATTCCCATTCTTTACCTGGGGAAGCCTTACTGCAATCGTGCTCATTCAAGGAAGAGGAGGCTGGCTCGCTGCTTGATACTGGCATGCAGCAGCAATGACCTTGGCTAGGTAACCATCTCCTGAATACAAAGATGGATATAAAAGCAGCAATTCCCTTTTTAAAAAACAACCAATCTTCTGCTAAGGTAGGGAAAGGCAGCGGTTTGTTAAATAAATGTGTCTGTCAAAGCTGGATTTTTTTCCCCAGCTTCTCTAAATGCCCTTCACCAGCGGAGAGGGGGAGGGGACCTGCTCTTTGAAGCCTTTTCCTTATGGGAATAGAAAACACGGAAAGAATTCAATTCTCTGCCACAGCCCAGCAGCACTGATACACGCTTCAAAAACCAAAGCCCAAAAGACAAGCTGGCTGGTGGGTGCGGGTGGCTCGGAGCGTGTACTACCACCAGATTAGCCTTGCTCAATATCCAGCATCATTAAGCGTCCCCCGTCGTGTTAAAGCACAGAAAGAAGAGGGGAAGGAATGGAGACTGGGGAAGAAAAATCGGGAAATTCTGTGCAGAAAAGAAGTGCCGTTATTCGAATCTTTGATCAAAAGCACCATCTAGTGAAGAGAAGGATGACTGCAGCTGGCATTGCTCTGGGGCAGCTGCATCAACGACAAATGGAGTTTGACTTTCACCACAGGTTTGCCTACTAAAAAAACCAAATATCACCATATGCAGAGCCCGCGCTCTATCAGAGAGAACAAGAACATGCTCAAAAATTGCTACCCTCTGTGTAAATATTTCTCCAGTGGAAATGCGTTCTCCTCCTCCCATCATCTCCCACCGGAGAACCTCAGCCACCCTGAAACCCGCAGGGAACGAGGCACCACAGGAAGAGAATGATTTCCATGTTGTAATTTGGGAGCTAAGGAAAAGAAAAGGTAAGTGACCGGTCCAAGGTCATGCAGGAAGCCAGAGGCAGATCCGGGAATAGAGATCAGCCACCCTGGACCCAGGGATGCCTGAACAATAGCACAGCCTCTCCCTCTGTTGTCATTTAACTCTTTCCTAACCCACCAAAAAGCAGAAGAGGGGTAAGCTATACACTTCTCTGCATATGCGCCTGCTGCCTTACAGCTCTTGGGGGCCCAGCCCTCAGACCTTAGCTGCTTTTACCACTGTAAAAGAAAGGGGGAAGGCAGCAGGGAAAGACGGGGTTGGACAACCTGAGATCAGCAAAGCTGCAGGTAGGAGATATTTCTATACACCGGGCCTGAGCTGTCCACTCAGCAATTAAAGCAATGGAAATGGTAGCTCAGCTTTGCCATGTCTCTATTTCTGTGTGTGACAAAACATTATCTCCCCTGGAGGCGTTCAACTCGGTTAAAATGGTGGTGGTGTATGTTTGAGGATCTTTAGCTGCAGGAGGATGGGATACTGCTCTCTCTTCCCTGGCTTTTGCGTTAGCTGCAAAGATCAGGGATTTGCAGCACGATAATACATCAGAAATGCAGTCTCACTAAGTCTACACTGGTCTCATAATGAGCTTGGAAATGCTGCAGTGCAGGGTCTTGAGAAGACAGTAATTATAAACAACTGGAACCAAACCTCATAGAAACCAACTTAAAAAAAAAAAGACTTGGGTGGTGCAAAAACCTGTGAGTGCAGTGAACTGCACCTACAGCAAAATTCTCCCAGAGAGAAGAGCTGAGAGACTAGTGACCAGGTGTCCAGCAAGAGTTCTCCGAAAGGAGTCTGTTGTCTTTGGGTCAGAGCCCAGTTCCAAACCAGAACTAAAACTGGGGCAATAATCAAGACCATCTTCTTGGGTCCACTGCCTGGAAGGCACAGATGACTGATCTGCACAGAGCTGCAGGGGTAAAGAATGGAAAAAGCCCCAAGAAACCCTTCTTGCTCTGTTTTCTACCTTAGGTCTCTGTTTCTTCCCCTAACACCCTAGTCTGTTTTCATTCACTCCTATAAACTCAATCTGTGCGAGCAGAGAGGGGAGGAGGACAGTCTGCACTCTTGTATCAGAGCCCAAGAAGAAAATCTTTAATCATGCCACAGCCATTTGAACATTTACATTTTCCAGCCAAAGGCACTGTGAAATTGGAGGCTTTCAGTTCAAACTAGTTCAAGGATGTTTTCCCTGGGGAAGGTTTTTGTTACCCTGTGGGGATTTCTGCACAGATCTTTGCTCTTAGGGTAAGCAACCAAAGGTTTTCTTAAGAGAGAAGCTACATCTTATACTCCTTGAAAAAAGGTAACAAATAAGAGCCTGGAAGAACTAGAGCACAAAATTGCTGCCCTAGAGAATAGGGTTAAAAGGCTGTAGATCTGCATTCAGTGGTGCTTGCAGTAAAGCAGATGTCACCAAACACAAGTGCAAATAGTTCACTGAGTCTGGAGATATTTTCCCCTCAAAAAATAGCTCTTACACTTCAGGAGGGTAGTGATAGAGCAGCAGGATGTTTGTCAAGGAAGCGTTAAAATGCTAAAAGGATTCCAGCCCTTTGCAGTCTGGCCTGACACAGTGAGAAAGAAAAGAGGAGATTGAGTGATAATACAAAACAACAGGCGTAGTTTTAGAAGACTATACCAACATTTACCAGTCAGGCCTGTATGGTCTCCAAAACAAAAGTCTCTGATTCAGGACAGACTCCCCTCTAATGTTTCTGCAAACAAAGTCACCTAACTGCCATCCAATGTGCAATGTGTGAATCAGCAGGTTTAAATCAACTGTGAATTTGTTGCTAATTACACTAGGTTAACCTAAGAAAATAGAATCCCAATCAAAGCAACAAAGTCAAGCTTTAGTTCAGTGAATTTCCTTCTCTAATTGCAACTCCCTTTGCTATGTGACTTGCTACTCATACAATCACTGCAGGGCACTTGGTTTCAATCAGCTTTGCCAGCACCTGCCAGTCTGGTGACAGACTATTCCCTGTTAAAATAAATAGGCTGGCAGATACCAGGTAAATGACCGCAGGAGCTTGGACAGAGCTCTCAGGCAGCTACTGTCCTGTAAGAAAGAGAACACATTAGGCTGCAGCTCATCCTGCCCTGATTTGGTGGGAAAGGTGGTCTTTCCAGCTCCGATTTTCAGAAGTCTGAATTGACTACAGCTTCCAGTAAGTTTGCCATGACATAAATTACCTTCTTCTGGTTTTTGTTTTTCAATATAATCTGTGTAAATAAAATTATTTATTCTTTCGGTAATTTTCATGTTGGTCCTGCAGCCAAAAAAGTGTATTACCATCAGACCTTTCAACAATGTGATTTTTTTAGGAAGATTTTTAGTTCTTTTCTCCTGTTTCCTGAAATATCAATCCCTTACTAATGACAAACTTACACTGAAGCTGTGAATTCATTTCAGTATTTTCCTTATTAGAAGAGAAGAGCAGAAGACTGTTACCATAATTTTTTATGATAAAACTCTCGCATCTGGGATTACCTGCCTTTGTCTCTGGATAATGCTAAAGAATTTCCAACTGCCTCTGTAAATGTATCTTCTGCTCACGCACACTGTAACAAATAGGTGGAAAAGCTCCCTGCGCTGGGATGAAGCCACGCACCCTTTCCTTCCTCAGGGCACAAGCTCCTCACAGCACCGAGTCGATTTGGACTTTGGGATCACTGGAGCCCCAGGTTTCCAAAGGCCTGGTGAGATCTGTGCTACAGCCTGGCAATGCTTTATTGTCCCTTATCAGTGCCATTACCTGGATGAGGAGATTTAAGCTACAGAACCTGTAGCACATTCAGGCCCCACTTCACCACAGACAAACTGAAATGTTTCTGTACCACCACTGCAGTCTGTGAGCATCGCTGCACAGAGCTCATTTAAAAAGGGAGAAATGGGATTTCCCCTGATCATGGCTTTGAAAGGAACTCTGCAGAAACTCCTTGTTTCTCCTTCTACAGGAATTCACCATCCATTCTTCCCCATAGTCACGTATTCCACACAGTCGCACTGCAAGCAGTTTCTCCATCTTGAACTTTCATGGGGAGATGTCAAAGAGAACAGAATTTAGGTCAGCGTAATCAGCAATGTGCACATAAAATAATGACCGCTGCACATGGGAAGTCTTCCAAGCTCATCAGAGATCCTGTTTGGAGGTGAAATTGGTAATTATAGCAGACTCCCATAAAACAAGCCACTGCCACAGCCCAGCTCAACTGCTTAGGAACAGCCTGATTTCTGTGTCTTGAGTCTGACGGTAAAAATTCGCCTCAGCTGCAGGTGTTTGGTAAAGCCCAACCGTACCCACCTTCCCCTTTCCCCCTCTACCCATGCCCGGCCCTCCCTTGCCCGAGGGACAGCAGCTTGGGCCCTCCCTGCCCCGCTCAGCAATCCCCACCGCGCAGCTCGGCCGGAGGCGGCCCTGGAAGGAGACACGGGATGAGCAACGCCCATGCGAAGGGCCGGAGTCCCGCGCTCACGGTGCCGAGCCTCGGCCTTAGCGCTGGGGGTGGGAGAGGCACGACCTCCCGCCCGGGCGGGAAGGGCAGACCGGCGGCCGCAGAGCCGCCTGGGGGAACCCCGGGCCGGGAGCGCCGCTCCCCGGGCGGGCGGCACCTGCGGGCGGACCGGCGAAGACAGGCCGCCCTCCGGCGGCGACTTCCGGTTCGCGGCGCGGAGGAGCTGTCTGTCATTGGGCGCCCTGGCGGAAAGCCCGCCTCTCCCCCCGGGGCGACTCAGGCGCATGCGCACCTCCCCGGTACTTCCGGCGGTGGCCATGGTGACAGCAGTAGCCAGGTAGGGCCCGGCGGCCCCCGCAGGCCTCCCTCGAGGCCTTCCCCTCCCCTCAGCCCCAGCCGCCTCCGTCCCTTTCCGGCGGGGAGGCAGCCCCTTTCAGCCGGCGGCCCCCAGCAGCGAGCTGCTGGCACCCCGCAGTGACCCTGCGGTGCCCCTGGGGTCTGCCCACCTTCTCCCGACCGCCGGTGATCTCCCCGGGGGGACCCACCGGGAGGTGCCGAGGCGGCTGCGGGTGCGGTCCTGTGGGAGATGGAGGTCTGGCAGATGCGAGAGGTTGGGTGAACGTGGCCCTGGTCTGTGTGCAGAGAAATCCTGGGCTCTTAAGTACATAGTTCATCACTGTTACAGCTATTAAATACATATTTATATATAAATCAGGGTGGGGAGAGACATTAAGCCAACTCTCATTTTCTCACTATGTTTTAGGTGATTCTTGATTTGGTAACTGTCTGCAAAATGCTTTCTCTGGCACAGCAAATGTTTTAATTTTCTAATCATGCCACCTTGATTGACCTTTGTGTCCCAAACACCAATAGAGGATTTTCGAGTGGGAGGGTTGGAAATGAAGCTTGTAACTGAACAAAAGTGGCAGGGTGATTTATGCGAAGATGATTTCTCAAGTCCAGTCTGTTTTTTGGGTGCTAGAAACATATTTTCCCCCGCTCCCTGTACTATGGGGCAAGGTGGTTGTTTTGCATAACAATTATGTGAAAACACAAGCAGCATGCTGTTGAATGACTACTGAAGCACCGAAGAGGTTTTTCCTAGACATTGCTTCAAGTAATGCTTGTGAGATGGTAGCTTGTTGAAATCGCAGTAAAAAAAGTTAATTCAGAATATTACAACTGATACTTACCTACCCCTCAACAAACCTCAAACGCGTGTTCGTTGTTGCCAGCTACTTACAGTGAGACCTACCGGCTACTGCTGCGTAGCATTTCTGTGGCACTCTTCATAATACCAGTTACCATTATTTCTTTTGAGAATTCCAGTTGGGTTATTGTATTCCTTCTCCTGAACCCCTTCTCTGTCCTCTGTTTGAAATGGTATTGTAGGGAGGAGCTCTGTCCAGTTCCTGCATTCCTTCTTAGGAGTTTTACTGGTTTCTAATGACCTCAGTGTATTTTTTTTACATTATTTTCTGCTTATAAAGTTTGGAATTAAAGCTGATTATGTAAGCATGTAAATGCACACTGGCATTTCAGTAATTCAATTGTTTGAATTAATGCAATTATTCTTTTTTCTCATGGGGTTTTGAATGCATTTTTGAAGTTTAACTTACCATTTATGGGGATCTTGTGCATCAGAGAAATTGTCAGCAAATTTCCCATTGGCTTATATTAAACCACTGATTTAAGAGCCAATGCTATGTGACTTTTTTTTTTTCCCCTGGCTTATAAGTTTGATTTCAGTTTCTTTCCAAAGCAGTTGGGTCAGTAAAACTGTTTAGCTGATATAAAATGCAAGTAATGCTCACTTTTCTCCCTGTCAAACATGGCTTATAAGGGATTTAATGAATTTGGTCTGCTGGAGGGAATGCCCATTTCCCCAGTAAATACTGGGTTTTGATGCAGAGAGTGATGAGAAACTCATCTGTCCATTCAGTTGTGCTCAAAGTTCTCAAAATCCTAAGGAAGGACAGAAAAAAGTCCTTTTTGTTTTAATTAGCGTGGTACCCATTTTAGAGTGTGCACTATAAAATCAGTGTATGCCCCAAAACTAATTACAGTAATAGAGCAACTGATTCACAAGTTGCCTTTTTTTTTTTTTTTTTGTATTGATCTTTATGGATGCTCTGGATTCAATACTAGAAATTATTTATTTAGTACTAGAAATAATCAGAGGGTCATAAGTTTTGAATTCACCTCTATCTTTTTAATCTGGGGGTTAAATTACCCCCACATTTGAAAGGTCACAGACCGTATTCCCAAGGTTTGTTTTTAGAGGCAGTTCTTGGCTGTGCTAGCATTGGACAGAGCGCATTTGCTTGGACTGCTGCCATTTCCAAATTTAAGTCAGGTCTGTCCTGTTAAAAGACCAGAGGGAGACACCATCTCACAGAGTCACTGGTAAGTGAGTTCTTTTCGAAGGTAGGATATTGTGCTTTCTTCAGACTAAAGTCGGTAGCTAATCAAGCTTAGAGCTGCTGGGCTTCTGGACAAGGGCTTCCATAGAAAAAAAATATTTTTTTCCTTCCTTTTATCCCCCCACCTTTTAAATGACACCTTTTGATTTCTGAAAATAGCCTACCAGTTGCTGCCATTTGTCATGTAAAGGACAATGTGATTCTAGGTTGCTGAAGCTAAAGGAGAATAGGTGTTGTTTAGGGAAACTATCGTGGTTTTAGTTTCTTTTAGGACTTGATCTCATCTTTGCTGCCTTTAGTGTAAACTTGACCTTATTAACTAAGATCCTTGTTCCTTTGGAAATCATTCTCTTGGCTTTCACGGGATAACATCCAGTTTTCATTTTAAGGGGAAAGGTTTTTTTTTTAAATAGATTTATGTGATTTATTTTATGGTAAGCCTTTCAAAAAGCTTCCAATCATCTGTATTTGCTTACATTACCAGTGTTCTTACTTCTGCTCTCTAATAACCTACATGTTCCAATCCCACCTTCTGGGATAGACACCTGAGAATGACAGGACTTTATTTGAACCAGTTATGAGCAGTGGCTTCTCTCCTGCAGATAATCTGATGTCATAGACATTATCTGTCAAGAACTAATAACAGCTTTTTTCAGCGTGAATACTCAAATTTTTGAACAAAGGTAATAGTGGGGTCTCAGACCTTTGAGCAAGAGGTCTGAGGATATCCAGTTCATCTCAAATTAGGTGTGGAAACCCAAGTGTTCCCCACCCTCGCCCAGATTTTTAATGTGACATGGCGTTATCTGCCCTGGAATGTCTTTAGCTACTTCAGAGTGTTGTCTATCTTAAGTTGGGCTTTATGCTTTTTATTTTCTTCTCTCAGCCTTTGTCTTGCAACTTAGCATTTTTATTGATGTGAATCAAGTCCTCTTATCTATGAACTATCTCATTCTCCTTCAGATTGCAGCAGTTTTTTCCTCTGGCTTTTGTAGCAAATAACCCTAATACTGAACAGAGTATAACTTCTCCTTCAGGTTGCAGCAATTCTTTCCTTTGGTCTTTCCACCAAATAACCCTGAAAACTGAGCAGAACGTAACTGCCACCCTGTGTGTGTGTCAATAGCCTCGCACTGGGTCCCGTAAGATGGATATTGTTGAATGTACTGTAGTGTGGCTCAATGGCTTGAGCTGAGTTCCATGTTCTCTTGTTCCACTGATATTTATTTTATCAATGATATTTGAAAGCATGTCCAATATGACAAGCTAAAATAAGTATTCATGGGTTTGTGATATAAGCTAGTCTATGAAATCAAAGAAAAACTTGTTGCTGTAGGTCTGAAGTGCTACAGGAATTCTGTCTTCTTTCAAAATAATTTCGTTCAGCTAGGTTGTCCTCTTTCTCAAGCCTGACTGAACTGAGATTTTCTTTGTAGGGGGCTCTTTTTAAGGGGCCATTTGAGTACCTTCCTTGGAAGCAGGTACTGCAACTGTATGCCCTAATAAAAAGGGATCTACATCTCTGTTTGGCTAGTCCTTCTCTCTCTTGCTCCCCCTCCTTCATCCAGTCTTTTTCTTCCCCGTCCCGTATTTCCCCTCACCATATATCAGAGGGGGTTGGTTACCTGTTGATTCACGCTCTAGCCCGGAAGCTGCAAAAGTGGGTTGTTGCTGCTGACTGGGTTCATGGCTTGCTGCAGCCTTCGGGCAGAGATTGGGTAATTTGCCCAGTTCCTGTATATAATATGGGGAGGGAACAATAAAAGGCTAGGTAAGATTTTTCAAATTAAAAAGGATTAAAGGCAGACCTTCTTTGTTTAGAAAGTAGATGAATAAGTGATATGATTAAGGAATAAGTTAAGTAGGGGTAACTAGTTCATATTGATGAGCAATGGATGCTACATGGCCAAAACACAGTTAGCTTTTAGTTGGTAAGCTTGGGGGCTCTTTTCCGCCAGCCCCTGTGGCAGAGAGTTCAGTCCTTGCAAACCTGTATTTTTGCCAAAGAATGTGAAAGAACCGTACTGTAATCAAACATGGGACCGCCTCCTATCTCCTAGTGTGGTTTAGTTAGAAAAGGTGTCAGAAAAGCACCATCTTCCCAGTTACCTTTTTATCTGCTTTACACCATCATCTGCATTTTACTGAAATCAGAAGCAAAGCTGGTCAGGGCCAGATTTTTAAAATGCCTCAGCTTCAACATGGGCTCATAACGGAGCTCGTAAGTGCCACTCCACCTGTCAGCTCCCACTTTGGAAATAACGAAAATTCCTAAACGGGAGCCGAAGATTTTTGATTCCAAAACGTCCTGTAAGCCACGGTGCTCAATGTCAGCATAGCACCTGTTGTCCCTGCCCACATCTTGTCTTCTGAATCTCAAGAGACCCTTGAGAGCAAAAAAAAAGACCCAGGGACAACATAAAGAGGGCAGCTGCTCTAAATGGCTAGCTGAACATGAACTAGTATGGAAAACCTTCTTCTTATCCAGCCTAAAGAAGGCCAGTTGCCTTGTGTCTAAACAGCTCTTTCCCAGGAATTATGTTAAATCTTATGTTAAATCAACTCTACCAGTCCTCTGCTGTAAATCAGTACAAAATACACGCTCTTTACGTGCACTCAGCACAAAGTAGTGGAGGAATAAGAGGCTGCTCTGAGCAGCTGGGTGCTGTGCTCATGCTCTGCTTTGCAACAGAATGAGTTTAATCCTCCTTTTGGGTTTCTGATTTCCCACTTTGGGCATACTCCCTGCACCCAGGGGAGCTTGTGGCCTGGATGTCTAGCTGCATTATGCACAGTGTATTATACAATAAAGTACTTTGTAGATACATGAGTTAGCTCATGAATGGGAAGCTCCATAATACCTTGAGAAGACCTGTGTACTAACTTGATAGCTTTATTTTTAGACCTTGCCAAGCTTATTTAGAACTAGCTCAGCTATCTTTGTATGTTATTTTACTGTGTTCTAGCTATACTTCCAGAAATACTTATTTTATACAGTTCACTACTGGTTCAGCAAGCTAGTCTGTTCACTGACCAGCTACTTGAGGAATTGTGTCCAAGCCCCTGATGGAAATCTGGAAGAGCCTGACATTTTCCACATTAGCTCTGTTCCACGGCATGTAGAGCCTCTGTCATCCCTTCAGCTCCATATAAGCTCAGCCCTACTTAATGACACTGAATTCTGGCTTAGCATTATCAGTTACCTCTTCTTTTCTGCTACTCACGCTGTCCTTTGAAGTAGTCTATGAGTTGTGTGCCCAGACCTTTCCAATAACTTCCTGGTAAAGGCCTATCTTGCAGGTCAAACTGCCAGAGTTCAAACTCTCTCTGCACAACAGGGAAGATACACTAATATTTGGTTTTGACTTTACGTGTGCCCCGAAAGTTGTATAGATTCCAAGAAGGGGTTGTAACTGACTTTACTGTGACATCAAGCATAAAAGCTTGGGGGGGTATATACAGTGGGAAAATTAGTGACCTTTTTTACAGCAGAAGTATCACTTACTCTTTGGCCATGTAGTAAGCTGTAACATAAACTACTCCCTTGAAGGCAATGGCTTAGCAAGGAGATTAGAGCTATGCATTGGTATCAGAATCCAATTCCAGGATGAGCTAGGTCTCGTAGATACCCTTAGCTTGGGTTTCATTCAGAGGTTTAATTTCAGTATATTAGAACACAGGTTCATGCTGTTAAACTGCACAATTAACGTTGGCATAAAAGTAAAGAGCATGAATGTAGGCTTTAGCCTACTAGATTGGACATGTGGTTCATTTAAATCAGATAACTTGTCTCTGCTAACAGGTGGTGAAAGACACTGGAGATGGAAGCACAGATTTCAGTGCATTAGGCAAATAACAAGCTCAGAGAGAAAACTTACTCTGCATCTCCAGAAGATAGACTGGCATATATCCATCTGGGATAATACACAGTAACGGGTCTCTGGCACATAGATACTGCGGTACTGGCTGTTCTAGAGAAATCTAAGAGGTTTTATTACAATCAGAAGAATGCACAGACATATCGCAGCCCTGAGGAGCTTTCACTCTAAATACACTTTGTACAAGAGAGTCAAGCTAGAGCAAAATGGAAAAAGCATGTGGT
This sequence comes from Gavia stellata, assembly GCF_030936135.1. Classification (NCBI taxonomy): domain Eukaryota; kingdom Metazoa; phylum Chordata; class Aves; order Gaviiformes; family Gaviidae; genus Gavia; species Gavia stellata. Next base: position 4,141,997 of record NC_082611.1, read on the forward strand.
AACAGCATCTCTGAACGCAAGTTTGTTACGGGACAGCTGACAAGATCCAACAGCAAGTGTCCTGCTGGGATGTTCAGATTAGCATTTAAATGCTTAAAATTGGGTACTGATGTGAACTTTTCAAAGTCTAAACGAAGGGATGAGGAAATCTGTTGAAGGTACCTCTGTGTGGGATTCAGTTTATTGGTGGTCTAAGGCAGGTTTAAGAAAAAGGACCTCCTTAGTTTTCAAGCCTCTGCTAATTTTCTTGATGGTGAAGTGATGTCTCCTTTCATCTTGTGGCTCTAGGAAGACCGTTCAGAAAGGAAAACTCATGGATCTCACAAGCACAGTCATCGTCCCACTGCTTTTTGGCAGCTTGGGGATTTTCGCCCTTTTCCGGCTATTGCAGTGGATGCGGATGCGAGCTTACCTGCAGGAAGCAGTGGTCGTGATCACAGGGGCTACCTCTGGCCTGGGAAAAGGTAGGTTCCGAAAGAAAGGCACCAAACGCAGGACAAGCAGAAGGTTGTGGAAGGGGTATCCGTTGGAATAAAGCAGTAATGAGCAGAAAGTTCCTATTGTTCTGAATTTTGAGAGGCATAGCTTGCACAGCTATATCAGTTGTAACTATAGCCAGTGCAAATTTTGATGCAAGAAAGTCTCAAAATTTGTTGAGGAAAATTTTAATCATGCTGTATAAACTGGAGCTCATCAAAGCAAGGAACAAGTTATGCTGTCCTTGTGCTGTCAGGGGTCTTTTATCTAAATCCTGAAAAAGCCAGGAAGTCAAATCATGTCTCCAAAACTTCCCAGAACTGGTGTTCTGCATTCATGTTTGTTGTATTTCTAGATACCCTGCCATACTTTCCACTCCTTCTCCCCGCCCCTCACTCTCAAGTTAAGGTAGCTTTTCTCTTCTGGCACAAATCCATCCATTCTAAATTCAAACTCTTGGCAATATTAACACCAGTATTTTTTTCTAAATAAAAACACAGTAATTTTTTTTCCAAATAAAATTTATTATTTATTTGAGAGGATACGCTCTCTAATTCTGCTTGCTAGAATTGCTTTAAAAGCTTCTTGAAGAGAAGACAAGGTGCTCTCTGTTATCAAGGCCTTTCATTAGGATGAGTACATTTATAGAACAAATAGAGCTTAAATTAATGCTGTCTTTGCATGTGAGTTTGTCCTTAAGGTTAGGGCTGTTCAGTAACAGAATGGTCAAGGGAGATGATGAACTGGTCCTCTCTGCCTGTCAGAACCAAACAGCTGGGAGTGGTAAAAGAATTTGTATTTCACATCAAGAAGAGATAGAACTAGTATCTCAGGAGGGACCTTCGTGTGATAGGCTGGGCAGATGTGTGGTGTTGGGTGTACAGATTTCCACCACTGTACAGTGAAGTTTCCCCCCTTACTGACTCATTGCCAAGATCTTATACTATTCCCCTCACTCCCAGTTATTAATATACTAGACCACCTCTAATTACTGTGTGTTCTTAAACACCCTTCGTTACCACCCACTGTCCTCCCCTGCACAAATAAGCAATTTGTCTCACTGGATCACAGGGGTGTGGAGTAGAAGAACATGCAATTGCCTCAGCAGCTGGTAGCACTGAAAGGAGAACAATAGCATGGTATCCATTCTTCAGCCTTTTCTTGATGAGGAAGATCACCTTGATGAAGCCACTAGCTCCAAGGCCTCCAAAACCTTTGGAAGTGTCACTAAAACTGAAACTCCTAAGATCAGGCCCCACTGCATTAGATGACATACACAAGGTAACTGTAGTCCCTCTTAAAGAAGGACGTATAGTCAAAAATTAAGAGGCACAAGCAAATTCAACCAGCTGATGGGGGAGGATGCGTAAACGGCACAATAACTGCATAACCAGCACAGTAACTGTGAACACACCAGCTGCTTCGCCACTGTCACATGTCTGTGGCATCTTGCTGCAACTTCACTGTAAATCAGCCTATCTCTCAGGAGTAATAAAGCCACCTTAGACCCTTGCCAGCTAAAAGAAGTTTTAGCCTATCACCAAGTATGATGTGGATCTGCTGTTTGTCTCTGGCATTCAAATGTCTACTTTTCTCTCTTCCTTGCTTCCTCCAAAGAATGTGCAAAAGCCTTCCATGCAGCTGGCTCCAAGCTGGTGCTCTGTGGCAGAGACAGTGAGAAACTCAAAGACCTGGTGCAGCAGCTTTCTACCATGACCAATCACCAAAAGAACGTAAGTGTGGGAAAAGGAGAGGCTTGTTGTCTCGTGTGGCTGGGATTTCTGTTCGTGTTATTACAGAAGTTACAGAATTGCTTGTGGGTTGTTCTGTTGAGCAATAGGAAAAATGCAACTCTGTGGTTAGGGATAGCTATTACTATAGGAGTACATTGAGTTGACGTGTCGTATCTTGTAAAAACCCTATAAAAATAAGCCAGCTGAAAAACTCCTTGCCTTGTAATGGAAGTGAAAGCATGACAGTGCTGAGTGCCCAGACCCCTTGCATCTGTATATCACATACTGAATCTGGAAAAGTGACTTTCCTTTTGTTGGCTTTTATTTTTGATGTCTAGTTCTGCTGACAGTGGCTAAGAAAGGTATTGCTGGCTTCTGAAGAAGACACATGGGTTAAATTTTTTACTATTTCAGATGCATTTTCTTTAATAAGACAATAGCAAACTTTAGTACTTGAGGCAGATCTCACTTGGCCCTTTCCTAGCCTCTGGTATAAGGAACAGGCTACAGGAACAGTAAAGATGAGAGCACGACCTGCTTCTGTCATGTATTCCTACCAGATGGAACTGCTGCACTCGAATTGCACGTGGTTTGGATGGCCCTGCTTCTGTGCTTCCAGAGCTGGGAAATCCCATCATGAGCATGAACATACAGCACATTCAGCACAGCCTGAACGGGTCTTTTGCCAACTTTTGTTTATTCACAGACACACAAACCTCACACTGTGGTATTTGACCTCTCGGACACTAAAACTGTCCTAAATGCTGCTGAAGAGATCCTGAAGTACTTGGGTCATGTGGACATACTGATCAACAATGCAGGCATTAGCTTCCGAGGCACAATCGTGGACACAGGACTGGACGTGGACAAGAAAGTGATGGAAACAAATTATTTTGGTCCTATAGCCCTCACCAAAGGTACCCGTGATCCGAATTACAGGGGGATAATGGATTTGGCTGATACCTCCTGCAGGGCAACACAACTAAGTACAGCTTAATTTCTGTTTGTAATGTACAGTACAAGAGGGGAGGAAAATTCTGTTTTATGGGCAGGCATAAAGGAGATGCTTGGACATGACTGCATGGGAAGTACCTGATTAGAGATACCACCTTGTTTAAAACACCTCCTGACCCTAGTCTGGCAGGACCTTATGAAGAGAGACATGGTTAGCCTGTCTGTGCTGATAAAACCCTAGAGAACACAGTAGGGGTTCTAGGTGAAGCTGTAGCTTTCCTAGGAAGCTTCTTCGGTTACACAGAAAGTTCAGCCTGGAGGGTGTCAGCTGCAGGAAATGGAAAGATGTACTGGTGGCAGAAAAGAGCAAGTCCTGCTGACCATGCCTGTGCGAGATAATAGCAACTGTAACAGCCTTTGTGCAGCCTCACTGGCACGAGGAGTCTCCTCATAGGTGAATGTCCCTGCCAGACCGCAGCTTCAGTTAGAGGCATCCTAAGCACTATCCCTTGCCCAACCCCTACACTGAACAAGGATCTTGTAATTCACTTAGGCATCTTTGAATGCTCTGAAAGCATCGATTCTTGACAGCAGTAATGGCAGGACTGTTCTTCTGAATGGCTCTTTTCTGTCTTTTGCTAGCACTTCTCCCTTCCATGATCAAGAGGAGACAAGGCCACATTGTGGCCATCAGCAGTGTTCAAGGCAAAATAAGCATTCCTTTCAGATCCGCATGTAAGTACCTCCACAGCAGATGAGGAATACATATTTGGAGCACCAAACTGAATGAATACTTGGCTACTGCTTCCACATTTAGCTCTCTGTAGAGCTGGCTGCATGCAGGGAAGGCAGAGTTGTGCATCATTCTTTGTGTGGTCACAAGTCACTGACAGCTGTTGAGGAAGGCACTCTCAAATTCAAAATCTTAGCCCTGTCCTAAAGTTGTTAAGGGACAGGGAAGGAGAATATGTTTTCAGTATCTTGAAAACCGCTTGATATTCTTATCTTAACACTTGAAAGTCCCTATAAACTTTCTGATTAATTCTGTAATTTTATTGCATTTTATCCTTGCTGTTTGCCTGGTTAATCTCCTGTAAGAAAGTAGGAACTTCTTGTTTTAATATGTTGTGAAGTGCCATAGTACAACCAATGCCAAAATAAAAGCCTAAACAGTTATCTTGATCCAGCAAACTCTTCATGCTGAATCAGTTATGACAAGAAATAATATTGGTGAAATTACTGGAAAAAGCCTTATAAAAGATGGAGGAACTAAAAGGAGAGCATTTGGCATATAAGCATCTGTAAATCACTGAAAATAAACATAAAAATGGAAAAGTACCATGGGGGTGGCATAAGAATGGTAGGGCATGATGTAGAGTGAAGGGGAGCCTGGAACGTCTGGGCCATCTGGTCTTGCAGACGGTGTTGGTACAATTGCACAGGAAGTGTGTTCTGAAGAGCTTCCAGAGCACTTGCAGTGACCAGAGCCGTGTGGGCCTGGCAGCACAGAGCTCAGCTCTTGCCTAGGTCCTCAAACAGGGCACACAGCCTGCGCTAAGCCCTGTGCTGCTGGGGTCAAGCCTGTAGCCATGTTGAGGTGATGGCAGTCATGGTGGTAGTGACCAAGTATAGATGGAAAAAGGAGCGAGCAAAAAGTCACTTAGCCATTTAACAGGGGGAAATCCTGCCCTAGGCCACACATCTCTACTCCTGTCTGCTTGTGTGATCAGGTTTTGACTTGTGTGCAGCCAAGCTCTGAACCTGCTCTGCAAGTCCATAACGCTCAGCGCACGTAGCCAGCAAGGCGCTCAGCAGCGAACATCAGCTCTGCCCTCCTGTACTGGCATCGCATTCCCCCAGCCCCAGCCTGTCTTACCAAATGTTTCCCAAGCCAGGCTTCATGTCTCTGTTGCAAGTGGGAGGCAGCTTGGGTTCACTCCATAGTGCTTTGGCATGGCTGTGATATTAAGCTCAGGATCCTAGCCAGTTTCCAACTTGAGTATTTACATTTTGCCTTCCTAAATTGCCTCTCACTCCCACTACCTGTTGCTGCCATTCACTTAAAACCAAAAAAAACCCCTAGCTGGAGAACAGCTGCTGGGTTCTTGCTGAGAAGTGGCTGCATTACCATGAAAAACCCATTCAGGGGAATGAATCTTCCTTCAGCCCTGCTCCTTCTTTTTAGTGCGTAGCTCTTTTCCTGTTTTTCAGATGCTGCCTCTAAGCATGCTACCCAGGCCTTCTTTGATTGTCTGCGAGCAGAGGTAGAGCAGTATGACATTGATGTGACGGTTGTAAGCCCCGGATATATTCAGACAAACCTCTCTCTCAATGCTGTAACAGCAGATGGATCTCGCTATGGAGGTGAGATATGATTTTGTGCCCCTTATATCTAAAGCACCTCCACTCACTAAGTTACACCAAAGTGCGCTTGCAGCGTATGGCCTCTGGTGGGGACACAGCTTAGCCCTGAAGTATTAAAAGACAACTTTGGATGCAGGGTAGGAACAGTAACTCCCCAAATTTAGCCCTCCTAGACAGCAACTACTGACTTCTAGCCCAACCGTGAATTATACCTGCCTGTGCTCCCATACACAGCTGGTGTATAAACCAAAACCATACAAGCAGCCATGTACAGTTAGAACAGAGCATTCCTAGGAAAGGTACTTAAGTGTGGGCTTACCTGCTGGCGTTGGCGCTTACTCAGCTTTCCTTTGGCAGTTATGGACAAGAACACCGCTGAAGGACAGACAGCCGCAGAGGTCGCTCAGGTGGTTCTCAATGCGGTGGGACAGAAGAAGAAGGAAGTACTTGTAGCTGGCCTAACACCCTCCCTGGCTGTCTACCTGCGAAACCTCTTCCCCAGGCTCTTCTTCACCTTAATGGCGACTAGAGCAAGAAAGGAGAGAAAAGCAAAGGACTCTTAGAGCTCAGCTCATTCGAGCAGTAACTGTAGGGAGAGGCTAACCCCCTGCAGTTGGGCTGGGACATCAGTGGAGGTGCTCCTGCAGGAAAAACCTTTCTCAAAATGCTGCAGTTTATCATTGCATGGAGAGTGGGAAGTGGTTTTCCCCACATCAGGCAGGCCCACTTGCTGGAAGGCAGCACCTAAACCTCACCTGAAGAGGGGTGCTTGGACAAAGGGGGAGAGCTGAGGCTGCAAGGGAGGGTAACTCAAGGGAACACACTTTGCAGCAGGGGAGGCCCTTGTGCTGGAAGACAGCACCTCACCCCAGGCATGCTCAGCTTTACTGGCCTGCTACAAATAAAACCCACCTGGTTTGCCTTCACACAAGCAGATCTTGGCTTTCCCCACCCCACGGCCCCTGGGAAATACAGTCCTCAGCTGGAAGCTCTTGTGATCAGGGTCTCCTTCCCACTCCTTCCAGTCTCATCTAGAACATGTTGCTTAAAGTCGAAAACTTCACAGAGCCTCTCCTTGTTAACGTGCCAAATCATCTGATATGTTAAGCTAAAGTCAAGTCCAGTACGACTTTTAAAGAACTAATGTAAATTTTAAGTTCTATTTGGCAATTATTTTATCTGCCTGAATCACGCCTTACTGATGCATAGGGACATTTAACTCTGCACTCCCTGACAGTACAGTACTAACCCCAGCATGAGTTAATGCAGGGGAAGCACGGAACAGATAGAAAATGGCACAGCAAGGCATGCTGTTGCGTGTAAACACTGTGCAGCTGACAGCAGCACACCTGGTCCACCTGCAGGCCTAGAGCACAGAGTAGGTGCGATTCTGTAGGTGCCAGGCACACTGTCTCCTGGCAAGCAGAGGAGAATCTGTGCACGTAGGGTGGACAGTTCAGGAGACAGACCCTTAGTTCTCATCTGTTTTAAAGCAATCATGGATGCTAATTAGGATCACATCCAGTGGGGGGACGATACCCGCCTGTTCAGATACCACAGGCTTCAGGGAGTCCGACAGCCTGAGGGAGTGCCGTATTCCATTCTTCACCCCTTCTCCTCATGTGAGGGATACCAGCACCACTAGGAAAAAGGAGTGGCTGCACAGAGATAGTTAAGTAAGGTCAGAAATAATCTTTTTCTAACTTATAATTGAAATAAAGCCTACTAGTAGGAGCCAAGGTCCAGAACCCTGCTCCGCCTCCATGCACTTAGCAGCATTCTCCATGTGTACTGCCTTGTATGTCCTGCCTGTGAGTGCACATCTGATGACAAATAAATTACATCGCTATGAAATTAATCCTTTGTTGTACTTCAGCTCCTAACTGCAGGTAACACTAGAGGAAGGGAAAGCAGGAGGGTTTTTTTCTTTTCTTACATTCCTGCAAGGTGCTGTTGTACCAGTAGTAGCTGCAAAACAACATACTTCATCCCAGCCCTCTTTACATTGTCTGGTAGCTGACGGTAGACATAGTGTAAATCCACACAGGATTAGTCACACTGAAACTCTGATACAGGTGTGCAGGCTCAGCAGGACCTTCTCCTTCAAAAAGCCTTGTCTTGACCACTACGGATTTATAATGACCTCTGAGAATCCATCCCAGATGATGACCATGGCATGTTTAATGATCACAATGCTGCTGCTCAGTTAGGACATCCTCCAGTATTTTCACTGTGACTGAGGTTGCAGATTTACCTTTTATGTAACAAATCTAGGCCTAGGGTTGAAGTTCCAAGTTGACGCTTTCAGGTATATATATATCTTTTTTTCCTGTTAAAATAGGAAACCAAGGCATTACCTTCTGTCCCTCTCCACAAGGGGAGTTTCTGTAAGCGTTAGTTGTGCTTTTCCTTTTGTGTTTTGCATGTTCAGGTCCTCTATTGGCAAAATACAGTACTCCGGCCAGTCTTGTCCAGCTGCTCCGTCTTCTGGTGTTTCAGGTGGTGGCTACCCAGGAAGGTCCGAGGGGCTGCTTTGCATTTCTGTGTTACCATCCAGGGTGCTGAGGGGTGTAACACATCAGGCCTGAGGAAAAAAAATTACGTATGGGGGGTTACTGTAGTTACTGTTTGAACTACAGCTCCAAGTCAGAGGTTACCGAGAGTGTGCACATTCCCCTTGGAAAGTAAATTCCCTCTCTGTGACGAGAGGAACGTAGCACGGTCCATTTCAGAGAGCCTCCGTAATGGTCAGGATGGGTAGCAAAGCATGCGGGGCTTTTGAAAGGGAGGCTTGTCCCCAGCCACTGTAACCCACAGCTACCAGCATGGGGGGAGGCAGATACAGCAACCATCTCATGCGATGCACTGAAACGCACGACCCTCGAGACCCCTCTCATTCTCCCAGCTCACCTTGCATAGTTACAGCACTGACTCAGTAATAGCCAGCATGTTTGCCAAGCATTTTCACTGGATTATCACTAATATTTCTTGAAAAACAAGCCCCTCTACCCCTCATCTATGTCCTCTCCACCTCAGAATGGAGTGAAGGGTACGTTTTTAAAACAGACCTACCTGTTGTCACAGTTAAGCTGACTTTTCACCTTTCCTCCTGCAATACGAGACCACAGGAAACTCGCTCATTTTTAACTCCAGTCTTTGATGCAAGCCATGCATTTAGGGAGCCTACGAAGGGTTAGTCCTTCTGCCATAGTGGTCATTCCAGGCAAGGGAAAGCTTAACACAAAAAAGCCCCAGGACCACAGAGGTTTGGTGAAGAAAAGGAACTAACAGCCCTGACAATTATTTCGCATTGAGTTAAAAAAAAAAAAGCAGGAATGTCTTTTGTGTGGCTAGCACAAAAGTATTTCAGGGCCTTCTGCAGCAATAAAGTATGTATTAGCTACGGCAGATCTGCCACTAGTTTAAAATTCATCCAATAGACGGGACTTCAGGAACAAACAATGTCAGGACTCGAAAGGCAGCCTGCCCAGCAGTCTTGGCCTAACCACAGCAAGACGAAGTAGTTGTATTTCTTCCCCTCCTCTCTGCCAAGGCAACTGTACATTGTTGCTATAAATAGAGACGCTCTGGATCCCAGCTTCTTTTAACCTTGGAGGGAGACAACTCAGCCACTGTACCAGCAAGAGAGGCGAAAGGCTGTTGCCACCTAGAAATGCCTCGATGCCACAGGAGTCTCCTCCAGCCCACGTGCCTGCTCAGGTACGGCTGCCTGTGCGGGTGGTAAAAGTACTTGGTCAGAACTCCTAGCAAACCCCGTTTGCCCAGCACGCACACTGGGATGTACGCCCTGCTCGCACAAAAGCTGCATCAGCAGAAAACCACAAATTGGAACCACGGCCAGAAAAGCCTGCTGCAGTCTGGAGGCGAGGAGGAGTTCTTGGTGCCTGCTGTTGCAATTTGGAAAGATAAAGATAGAACTACTGAATTTGGTTTCTGACCTCATGAGACTCCCTTCCAAGGTCAGTGCTTCAGCTGTGGAGGTCGAACTGCAGCTACCACTGAAGCAAGCAGTACACCTGGGTGCAGGCAGTTTTTATTACAGGGCTTTGCTCTTCTATTCAGATCATAATACTTGAAGCTGTGCCAAGCTGGCCTAGTAAATGCAAGCCATACCTATTTTCCATCTGGTAGGAGGAGATAAAAGAAAGCAAGCCTCTATCTTTTAAAAGTAACTGGCAGATCTTGCAAAACAGTAAATACTTCCCCTTCTCAGAACAAGATTTTGACAGTTTTGAGCTAAAAGATTAATTAATGCACAAGATTGAATTCTGAAATTGCAGATAACACAGTTACAAGATACAATCACATGGATGCCTTGCAGCAGTAGCAGACAGCTCCAGAAGCATGTGTTCCAAGCAAGAGCAGTGGAATTGCATGGTCAGGGCGCAGCCATCCAAGTGTCAGCAGCACCACCAAAGCACAAAGGTAAGACAGCTGGACTCCCACCTTAGCAGTCCTCAGCTGCACATGGTACAACGCATTTCAGTGGAGATGTATCCACACTAGAAAGAACTTGTACAAAAACTGAGCAGAATGTGTTTGTAGCTGGAAACTTACAGCATTATCTCCATTGTGCACAGAACTAACGAATGGCTGGAGATGGCAGGGCAGCAGCAGATTTGGACACCTTTAGCCCCAACCATCCGTGCTTAAGCAATTACCAAAAAGATAAAAACCACTGGGGTAAGAAGTAAACCCTCTTCCAAGAACCAAAACTAGTCAAGCAAGAGGGGAAGCAACACTCTACAGCTATTCCTTCAACAGATGGCTGCTGTGAAGTAACACGGATGCTGCTGCCATGTGCAATGGACAAGGGGAATATCAGGGCTGTGTGTGAGCATGCATAAATAATTATCAACACTGGAGTTCTCATAGCAAAGCCTCCATCCCCTGGAAGCGCACTATAAAAGGCAACTATGATAACAGTAACCAGAGAGCAAAAGCATTTGAAATTCTCATCCTTTAATGGTCAATGATAATTCTGGCTGGTTCTGTGTAATACAATTAAACAATATACTTAAATGTTTCCCCCCCCCCAAAAAAAAAAAGGAATCTCTCACACCCCCTCTTTCTATAGCTGGCTTTCATCGACATTCCGCTGCTGGACTGGACTCCCATGGCCTAACATACAGCTCTCAAGTCACCACACATCCACATCTTAAGTGTAACAAAGAACTGAAAAACCTTGGTGCACCAGTGATGTGTTATTTTAAAAATAACAGCTCTATTAAACCACATCCTTCCCAGTCTCCACTGCTTCTCAAAGAGGAAAACAAAATGTTACTGTGGGAGTCTTAATACACTTGTCTTTGTGGGTTTCTCTCTTCCCTGCTGAAGTCATACAGCATAGAGTTCGTAGATCTTCTTTACACAGTACACCAGGGCAGCGAGTGCTATCGTGTTATGCAGTCTCTTTCTGTGCAGGTCGTCCTTCCTCACCAGCACCACCGGAGTGGAGGAGGTGAGCGTATGCAGGGGCAGGCGGGAAAGTTTATAGGCATCGTACTCTACTTGGTACTTGCAACAGGGATCAAATTGCCAAGAGATACCATAAAGGGTGCAGCAAGCCACGCTCAGCACACCAGCAGGCAGGGAGATGTAGTGAGAATAATCTATTGGAAGTGCCAGAGGGGTGAAGAGACAGGTGGTGCCCGCTAACACGGCGGTCTTGTGCAGGCAGTTCCCGACAGTGATCCAGCGGGCCGTCTCATCCCCAATGCGAGTGGGCTCTATCACTATGTATTTGTACTGCGCTTCCAGGGCCTGCTCCAGCTCATACTCAAACTGGTCCTGAGCATTCTCTCCATTGTAGATCTCATGCACGATGTAACAGTCCGTGGAGGACAAGGTGACCCTGTTAACAGGAAACACAGAATTAAAACCACAGAGCTTAAAGACAGAGTTTTCACCCACCCAGCTGTGAGAACAGGAGAGAAAAATGCCCGGAGTGAGGGCAGCCCCGCAAGGTCAGTCACTGCCTCTGCTCAACAACAAGCAACATTTTCAAATCAAGATTCATTTCACACCAGCTAATTATGCTTGTGGTACATGAAGTCATGCCAAAATGAGGCAACTTATTTTTCCTTACCTTTTCCTAACTTAGAGCAACTAGAACATTTTTGAGAAAATAGGATCTTGTTAGCAATCCTGAAATGGTTCCTCACATTGATACCCAAGCAGTTTTCTCTAGAGATACTGTAAATGTAACGCCTTAGCGACCACACCGCATCAACGAATGAACCACACAGACTTCAGGAGTTTTCACAGAAAACAAGACTAGCAGCTCATCCATCAAGAAGGCAAGTTGCACTGGAAGGTTTTAAGAGAGGAAGCATCTTCAGATGAAGATATTTGCTTTCTCCCCACACTAACTACCTCTTTGCCACTGATGCAGCTTGCTATGTAGTCCTCCATAGTAAATCCAACCTAGTAAATGCATAGTATATCCAACAAGGATGGCCAAGAAACACTGCTGGAAGTGAAGGTGAAAAAGGTAGCAGAGCACTGTTACAGAACGTTTCACTCCCTCTGCTGAAATAGGGTGCAGCAAAGCAAGAAAGGAACTACTTTTTTTTTAACCCAGGCAGGTTTTAACAGTGAAGAGCGAGCTGCTTGCTTTACCTGGCGGCAGACTCCCTACTGACAGGGGATTCACAAGACTTGTACGTCCCCCATTTGAGTAGCAGCTTTTAGCTACCTGAAGTCACATCAATTTCCACCTTCCTTCCACCCTCTTCATACACATCACCTTAGCCGCAGCTACATTAATGTAACGGACTGCTAAGAAATACAATTATGACTGTTCACCTGTGCTGGGAAAAGGTAAAAACCTATCTATTAGAACAAGGCAAAATCCTTCCTTCTAAGCAGAAGAAATAACTATTTCTGATATACTTGTGCTTAATCAGAGCAAAACTGAGCACGTGGCCTCTCAAGGATAAAAATATCTAGCAGATTCCTTTAGCAGAAGAACAAGTCACACATGTATTTGACCTAATCACAGCAGACAAACCAACCTCATCCCAACAGCATTAAGACCCTCCTGATATTGGGAGGCAAGAGATGGAGAATGACACTAGCACTTTTTGTTCCATTAGTACAATGGTACTTATGTGCATGCACTGGAAAATAAGGGAGAAAAATACACATTTGCAAGCTGCTTTGTTACCAGACATTACCCTTAATGTGCAGCTACACTCGTGCTGCAAAGGGTAGTGTGCGGTGGCCATCTGTAATCAAGAATATTGTTAAATTTAAAGCTGTTGCCAGAAGTAGCTGCTTTTGTGAACAGCGGCAAACATATCAAACAGCAGGACCCAAGATACACCAGCCTCTCTCAAAGCAGAGTAATAAGCAGTTTCATTAGAAGTCTGGCTGGAATTTATATAAACTACACAGAAAATGCAACTTACAACCTAGTTATTGAGTTCTCTGCAGTGCACTTCCCCCTTGGCCTGTTCAGGGGTAGAAAGAAAAATAAAAATCCACCTGGATGCTGTGTATGCCAGGGGCTTCTTAAAGGCCATCATCTTGTCAGACATTGTTTGGAAAAATTACGATTACCCCTTTCAGCACAGGAAGTGGTGGGCTCTGCCATTCTGTAGTGAATTGGCAAGTATTTAAAGAACAATTTTGAAGGACAGCACCTATATAAAAATTTTACAGAGTACTACATCTGTAATATAACTAAGTGTATCAGCTAACATTAAGGAGTTTCTAACAAAGAACTAGTTGACCAGGTATTACACTGAGACATGAAGGACAGAGCTAGTAACAGTTTCTGCCAAGGATTTTTTTTTTTTTCTTTTTGACAACTGTTCCAAGTGCAGATTCTTCCAAATCAAAATTTCCAGTTTCATTACAGAAGACATGCTGAGACTTAAGGTAAAACTCTAAAACACCACCAATGACTATGTGAAACCACTTGCTAAGGCATAATGACTTCAGGGAAAAGCTATTGCTGAAAGGCATTTTCAAGCTGGAAGCTGACCCAGTGCTAAAACAACCCTCCAGATAAAATTAGTATTTTCTACCAAGGATGATTTTCAGTGTTTTCTAACACCTAGGAACATGCAGTGTGGGTCTGCAAAACAGAGAAGCACAATCCAAATTCAACTAAAAACTCTGCATGGGCTTAGGAACAGCACAATAGCCTCGTCACCCTAGGATCTCCCTGCCATCACTGGGGAAACATGGGCGAAGCAAGCCCATTTCTTCTCTGCCTGTATAAGAGCCATGGGGAACTGGGCTTCTAACTCTAGGAATTAAGTCAAGGAACTACATTACATGGGATTTCTCCAGGCTCAGCATCAGGACAGGTGCAACTAACCTATCAGCCTCATTTCTCCGCGCTCAGATCTTGCCTGTGCTTCCCTCTGAATACCCCATCTTTCCTTTCACCATGACATACACAAGCAGAGCCATACCACAAGCAACAGCCACCTGGCAAAGGGAGCAGGAATCCAACAGACTTTAGCCAGAGGCAGTACTGTCCATCTTTTCTGGAATCTTTTGGCTCATCAGGCTCTGGGGCTTTGGAACAATGAAGTCAAGAAAAGCACAATCCTCCTAAGCCAAAACAAACAGAACTTAAAATATGTTCTGTTGAAGAAAATCTCTGGGAAATAAACCGCACAAAGGTTTCATCCCTGATAGGGTCTGGCCCCCTAACTATGCTGTTTCTCCAAATTAGTCCTCTAATATGGGAATAAATCTATCACAGTGCTGACGCTGCAAATGGCAAAACGGGCAATCCAAAAACAAAGGACAAAGAATGAAAAATTAGCTGCTCAAGCAATAGGACACATGAAGAGTCAGCAATGCAAGCAGAAAGTCTCTGTTTCTGTAACAGAGGAAGTGGGGTTTATCATGTATTATTTTCACACAAGAACTGGCTGCCCCTGGAGGATGGAAAGCTGAAAACTGGTTTGTTTTCAGACAATATAGAAAAAGACTCAGATGAGATACGTGGGCTTGAGAAGGTTTTAGACCTTGTTGGCATGCAGGGTAGGACCAAGGACCTCAATCCACAGAGGCATTCTCTCCTGACACAGCCTTTCAGTTGAACACAGCAGCTGCACATGAACAAATCCAGTCAAAGCAATTGGATTTGCTCAAACACTGGAGGCTATGGAGTTTGCCTTTTGGAGCTTGTCCCCCACCCCCCAGCGATGACAAACAAAAATGCAGAGCTATGCAATCCACTCTGAGCTGGCATCCGCCAGTTATGAAGTGTGGTGATTTTTATACAAACTCCATTTTACTTAAAAGAATAGTGAATAACCAGTGTCAGAGAGGACCTAGTTCCAGAAGTCATAAAATGCTGCCCCGTGTTCAGAAGCCCAGCATGCATTTACTAGACAGATCAGAACCTAAAAGCAGTTGTTAATATTATTCAATCAAATGCTCTTCCAGGACCTGCTTCCCCACCCCAAGAGAGAGGGCTGCGTTAAAAAGTTGTACAGCTGTTCTGTAAGAATAGTTCTGGACCTTATATCCAAATAGCGTATTCTATTGCAGCCTCACGCATTCTATACTTGTGAAATTTTAAGTGTCTCATTCCTGGTGCCAAATGAATGCAGGAATGTGACAGTACTCAACTATTCAGCATAGAAAGATGAAAATAATTTAAAATGACTGATGTAAGATTATGGTATTGCCAAAGTTATAAATAAGGAATCAGTTGTTAACAGAGCTACCACCAGCAGGAGGGGCAGAAGTGTCTCTCTTAGCTATAGGGCAAGCTTCAAATTACATTTGGATTATCTTCCTAACATGGGAATATCAGAGAGCATCAGGAAAGGGGTGCTGCAGCTGGCTGAACAATAGCAACTCCAGCAGTTTCCCAGTTACAGCCCTCAAAGCAGCTCCATTTCTCTGCCTTCGGCTTGGAAGCAGTCTCCTAGCTGCCTCCTGAAAACAGCAGCCTGCCTGTTAAATATAAGTTTCAATTGGATAATCTTTATGGATGAAGAAATAAATACCCTTCTAAGGAGGAGGCACAATGCCACTCAATGTGAAAAGACCTTAAGTTTTGCCAGGTGCCAACTGGCAAAAAGAGAAACAAATGAACAGCGCTGAAAACAGGGCAGATGACAACATCCTGGAAGAAAACCCAGCATCCTTCTACCCCTGTCCACTTGCAGGGCAGAATGACCAAGCCTCATCAGTTTGTTGCCCTCAGCCTAATGGTGCTCCTCGATCTGCCAGATGGACGACTTGAAACCCTGGCCAAAAGTCTAACTATCTCAGTTCTCAAAAATGTTCAGAATCACACTTAGAAACAGTAACCTCAATCTGCACAAAGCACAGGTACAGGTCTGTGCAAAAAAAGTTCTTTTCAAACCCCTCCCATAACACACAGGTCAAGTTTTGTTTGTTTTTAGAAGAATGTTCCTGGACAACAGTATTGCTCAGAGCACCAAACATACATTCAGATTAACTGTAAATGAAGACCAGCCTGATTAGTAGTTAAAAAAAATAAGAAAGGAGAGGCTTGCAGCAGTATGATAACGCCTGTCGCAAGCAGCACACATGCACACAATCCAATTTAAGCAATGAAGCAGAGGGACTTCATGCTGGCTGTGCAAGTGAGCTGCAGAAAAAGGACATTACCAATGGCCAAAGCACAGTGTCTGGGGTCATTATTAGTATCTCAGCCAAGCTTGAGCAAGTCAATAAAGTTAAGGCATGACAAATTCAAACACTAAACTTCCCTCCCCCCACATAAATCCTTCTGAAATTTAATTTAATTTCAAGATTAAGGAATGAGCTGTAGCCTGGCTTTAATTCTCAGTGGAAATACTCCACCTCAAAGTCATACTCAACAGTGTATTTTCCTACTCAGGAGAGCTCCAGGATACAGTGTACAGAAAGTACTAACACATCCGAGCTTTACCACCTGAAGAACTATTTCTCTGCAGAACTTTCATAGTATCTACCAGTCTCAGGCCATTAGCCACAGCTGTCAGGCCTATGCCTTCTGAAAGGCCATTCTCAACAGGTTGTCAACGCATGCATTAAAGCAGAGGACGAACTGGAAAATCGCAGCAATAAAGCAAGACTTCTGCTCGAAAGATGTACCTTAAATACAAATCTGAAAGAGAACAGGAGAACATAGACGAGATCTTCAAGCAGCCTCGGCAAGGGAAGACAACACTAAGGAAAACATCACTAGACCATAACAAAAAACTCCAGCCACCAGAGCAAAAAGAGGTGTCAATTTTAAGTCAACTAATGATTAGCCAGGCTTATGGAAATAGGTCAATCATTGCTGTAAACAAACAGAGTACCAGAAATCTGAGCAGTGCAGGTAGCAAAAGGAAAGACCTCTTTAAGGGCGCAAAGAAGCCAATACAAGCAGTGGTGATGACATTAAAGCTGTTCTTTCTGGAGTTTGTTAAAACATGTCCTGAGGGAACAAATGGCGTTCTGTCTTGTGTTCTGGCGGTCATCGTGCTGAATTTTATACAAAAACATTAAGTACAATTCAGTGTCTGTTCTGTACAAAAAAGTTGTTTTGGTCCACAGATTAACAATTCCCTTTAGACAGTCTCCATTAAAGAGTCTATCCAGAATGAAGAAAAACAAATATTTAGTTGGTTCTCTTCAGTGTTTTGGGTTATTTTGTTTAAACTTATTATTTTACCACCAGAGCGCCAGCTGGAGTTCACAGCCAACATCCTTTGAAATTAGTGTCCTTACGTTTAGTCCTATTGAGGAAAGCACTTTTTGACCAATTACAGACTTCCCTGTATCAATAAAGTCATTTATGAAGGGATACAGTCTCCACAGATAGAGTTGGACTTTTTTTTTTTTTTAATGAAAGCTGGTCTAGTCTAATAGCAGACAATATTTTATTCACTACTGAGTCTCCTCACACCACCTCCCAACACACAGATGCCTTTTAGACTAGCTGGCTGACAACTATAAAAACTCCTTGAAGCAGCTCATTTATGAGGAAAGCTGGATTAGCATATTCAGTTCAAAGGAATGTGTTTTTTGACAAGAATCCTGCCCAGTGTAAGAAAACTGTATTCACCGTATAAAAAAGCGTATGTCATCATTTGATGACAGCAGGTCTGTCAGCACTGCCCTTTACACAACTTGCGTTGCCAGCAGTCAAACAAGATCGGTAGGTGTGATTTCAGATCAGCCGCTGATGGAGAGAGGCAGAGGCCCAGTCATGCGTATCTCCAGCTCTGCAATTGCGAGGAAGAAGTAGTACCTAGCTGACATCACCTGACACCTATTAGAAGTACAATCTTTGGTCACGTTCGTATGGGATGACACCTAAAAGAACCACCACCATCTTCTGACACGGATTGTGAAACGCTGGTCAATGGTGTTGCTGTTGTTCTGCTATGTCACTTCTGTGCTTTCTTGTACTTAGCTATATAGTTCTCATTGCCAAGGGAAAAATAATACATGCTGCATGTTCATGAAGTAACTCATGTTTATGAATAAGTATTTTTGATCATAAGATCAAGAGTAATCATAACTTAAAAAAAAACCGCCTCAAACTACAATTAGATTATTGTATAGTTCACAGATTAAGTTACAAGGTAACAACTCACTTTTAAGTCTGCATCAATTTTCATCCTGGTAGAATAATTTTCCTCGACATTATTAAGTGCTCTTCTCTGGATTTTTTTCTTCACTTCTACGGGAGGACAGGTCTACCACATGGAAACTCCACACCTCATGTGCGTAGCGCTGTGGCAGGTGCCAGCACTGGGTGCAGACAGCTTTACCACTCCACCACTGAGCTCTGTGGTATTCTTAGTTGTTTATATAAACTACACTGATGCAGTAATTCCATTGGCTCTTCCAGTTCAATTACTTTTGAAGTCCCTGAACACAGACAGCATTCCTGCAATTCACATTAGCGCCAGAATTTTAAGGGTTACTTGTGGCTCTCCTTGGCTAGGTAGATTCAACACCATTAAAAAGAATACTGTTGAATTACAGCAAGGGAACAAAATGAAACAAAAGCCACAGCAAAAAAATTAAGAGAGATATCAGAGTCTCTAGGTAGGCGACAGGACAAAAGAAAACTCCTCACAATAAAAATGCAGCAGCTTTCAGCAGCTGCTGGTTACATCAGTCAGCCCTGGGGCAAAACAGAGAAAATGCCAACGTAAGGAAATACAGGACTTAACTAGACATGTTAAGTAGGTAAAGAACTCTGCACACTGATTTTAAAGTAGCTCAACAAGATTTTCCTCTGTCTCTTTTTGCTGTTTTGAAGTTATGATTCCCGAACTTCTACAGCTACTCTGTGGGCAGTTCCAGCATGTCCTAGCTGCTCCTCTGTCCTGACAGAGGCGAACGGAGAGCGTTACAGAGCTCTCTGCGAGCGCCGAAGCAGCAACCACCGCTCGCCGCGGCCACCACCGCCCGGCCCGGCCCCGCGGATCGGGGGAGCGCAGCGGCTCCGCGCTGACCCCCCAAGCAGCCGGCACCGCCGCGGCCGCCCGCAGAAGGAGGTCACCCTGGAGGACTCGTCGCTGCCCTTACCGCCTTTAAAAATAGCCGTGGAAGGAGCCTCCCCGGGGCTGGCCCTCCTCCACCCCGGCCCCGAGCGCCGCATCCCCGCGGCGGGAAGGGCTGCGGCCGCCACCACCGCCACCCTGCGGGCCGCGCTGACCTTCCCCGGCCCCAGCCCCCTCCACGGCCCCATCCCCGCGCCCGCCCACAGCGGGAGACCGTCGGCCCCGGCGAGCCCCTCCGCCCCAGCCCCACCTCAGCGGGGCCGCGTCCGCCAACCGCCCTGCCTGGCCACGCTCCCCTCAGCGGGGCCCCCGCCCTTGCCCCGGGGTCGCGGAGAGCCCCAGGCGGCTGCAGCCCACCTCCTCCCGCTCCCTGCCCGCCCGAGGCGCCCCAGCAGCCCCATACCCTGCACCCCAGCTACAGCTCACCTCTCCCGGCCGCCACCACTGTTGGTGCTGCCGGGGCCAGCGCGCCTCCTTCCCCACGCCGCCATCTTGGAGACACTCGGCTCGCAAATGTCTCCGCCAGCGGACCCCAGGCCCGCCACGCCGCCCGACGGGAAATGTAGTTCGCGGGGCCCGCCGGAACCACTCAGCGGGCGGGGGGCGAGACCACGCGCGGACTACAAGTCCCACAGTGCCCCGCGCCACTACCCGGCCGCGGGGGCCCCTGGGACGCGTAGTCCCCGCGGCGGGTGCGGGGATGGCGGGGCCGGCCGGGGACCAGGGTGGGAGCCCGGTTGAGGCCCCCTGTCACCAGCCCTCGGCTGCGGCGGGCAGAGCGGCCCCGCGGCCCTCGGCTCGGCCCCTGCTCCCGGCCTCTTCCGCCGGCGCGCCCCAACGGGAGCGGGCCGGCCATGGGAGGAGCGCCGCGGCGAGTCCCGGCCTGCCCCACGAGCCCGCCATGACGAGGGGGTGCGGCCGCGGATGCGGCCTCCGCCGCGGGCGAGGAGCCCTGGAAGTGGCTGTAGGCAGGAGCGGGGTCAGCTCTTGCCGAGGGTCAACAGTCCTCCAGAGCCGGAGCGTTGCCTTGTTTTCCTGCTCGAAAAGAAACGCGCGATTTCTGCTCGCAGGCGGAGGAGGAATGGGGGAACTCCTCAGAGCAGCACCTCCCTGGGCAAGAGAGACGGGACTTTGCTGGGGTGAATTTATCCCCTTTAGTCAATTCTGAAAGAGGAGCCGGGAATGAGGAGGCTCCACCACTGCTGCTTCTCTGGGGAGGAATACCAGTTCATAGACAAACGCTTCTTTAGAAAACAAAATGCAGGTTTGCCACTGTTAGAGGTTTCCCAGCTCCGTCCGATCCAGCAGCAGTCGATGCTGAAGGTTTTGTGGGGGTGTCCCAAGACCCACCCTGTCCTCAGCCCCTGGGCTGCCCCCCAGCACAGCAGGGTCCCCCAAGGGGACCTGTGCCGGGGCGCTTGGATGGTGCATCTCCGGGATCCTTGTGCCTCTCCAGGGCCCTCTCTAGCTCCCAGTTCTGACTCCTCCCAGGAGAGGAGCCTTTTTCTCAGGAATTGGTTTTCCCTTAACAAACAGCAGCTCCCTGCTCCGCTGCCTCCCCTCTCCTGGAGCTGCGCTGCGCTGCCAGCTGTCCTCAGCAGGACCGGCCCTCTTCCAGCCTGACAGTGCATTTCGGAAGACAGCGGTGCTGTTTTTGCATCTCCTGTTCCTAGAAAATGCCTCTTCTTGACAACGTTATTTCCAAGTGATGTAATGTAACTGAAGAGAACAAACCCATGGCTGCCTCCACCATCCCGAGCATTGCGAGGCTGCGCTTCCAGGCTGCAGGGCCCTCCTGCACCCCTGCTTTCTCAGCGGTAATTTGGGGGTCAGTTCTTTTGGTGGAGGTAAATGGTGCATTTGCATGAACAAGAGGCGTTTGGGAAGAGTGCCCAGCCTGGCAGAGCGCACGGCCGACCGGCGGCATTGCTGGGGCAGGCCGGAGCGCATCGGACTGTCTGGAATGTGGAATGTAAACAGAGCGTGTTACCAGCAACAGCCCGGCTTCGTGCTATAACCCAAACCTACTGCACTGTCTCTCGGGACGAACAAAACCCACGCTCCTGCCTGCTCAAATTGCAGCCCAGGGGCCACTTGTCACTGACAATGTTGGATCAAATCATAACTGTAAATAAGCTGTGCCCTTTCTCCTCCCCACCACCCCCCAGCCCCAGCATTTTCAGCTATTGAAACTTCGGCCTCAGCCTCCGTAGCTTGTGCCCAGCTTTGGGAAGGGACATAAACATGTGCTGGGAGCCCCAGGGCTGATGAGCGCTGGCCCCAGAAGGGAAGCGCCTTGTGTTCCTCTGAGTCACCTGCCCGCCCGCCTTGCTCCAGACAAGCACAGCAGGGAACAACTCCACCGGCTGGCTATTTAAATGTTTTCATGCCTTTATGTTTTCAAACATCTTAAACCGATGAACACAAGCGTTGAGCACCTGCTCACGAGAGGCTGAATTTGCAGCACAACTCCTGAAGACTGTTTGGGCTGAAATCTCAAGGCAGGACTGGTGAGCATGAGCAGGGGCGGATCAGCCGGCAAAGGAGAGGAACCAGTTGTGATCCCATTCACCCCAAGCTTATGCAGTCATCATGAGGTCAGCCAGCCCTATGACCTGAAATAAAATTCAATAGCTTCAGCCCATGCCCTCCTATTCATTTGCAATGGGTGCATGCCAGGCTCGCCTGGGATCTGGCTCTGAGGTGCTCCATGATGGGAGAAGGGCGCTGCAGGTAGCACCCACGTTAGGTGATGGAAAGACGAGAGTGGCTGCCCACAGGTCACAGGGAGCTATGGCCAGCACCAGCACTGGGACCAGGAATCCTTCATCCTGCACCTAGCAAGGGTCTTGCAGACCCTCCGTCATCCTCACCGCCCCGATGGGGTCCTCCTTGCACAAGATCCTCTTCCTCGCAAAGGAGAGAAGTAGCATTTTCTCCATTTTTTGGAGGGGAAGGTTAGGCAGTAGGAGAGTAGCTGCTGAGTACACCAACATGCAGATCTGCTAACTTCTGCCTTTTCTCTCACCTTCTCCAAGAAACAGACAGGCACGTGGTAGTTACTGTCTCAGAGATTTGGGGTTAGATTTGTTAGAGGATGTGTTTTTTGAGGATGAGAAAGAGATTGTTTACATTCATGTAGCAAACAAATACACAGCAACAAGGCAGCAAAAATCATACCCTGGACATGGACTAGAGAGCAGAGTTGTTTGACAGGACTTGTGAAACAGGCTTTCTGCCAAAGCAACCCAGCCCAGCAGTGACACCTCCTCCTGCCTCCCACCAAGCGCGGCACAGTGAACCACTGCGGGTCAGTTAAGCCACACTTTTTATTGTATTGTACTCCATGCAATATGTTCATGTTTTATAGTATGACAGAGGGAGGGATAAAGATAAATGTTAGACATAAACAAAAGCAGAAAGGTCATTTGTAACAGGTCCTGAGAAGGAAAGGCACATTGTAACCACCGAATTCAACAGAACGGAAACCTTGGACAGAGGAAGACAACGCTGGAAAGCGAATGAGGGAAGGGGTGTTTCAAGTTGGGTGATGTGGAAGCAGGTTTGACAGCAATCTGCATTTCCCCACCCAACAAGGTCTGTAGTTCAAATGGGTTTCGGGACCTCAATATTCAACCAAACCACTTCCACACTCCCGTTTCCGGAGAGAGTCCAGGATCCCCAACTCCTCCAGGCTTAGTCAGCACCAAGGGGCAGCGCAGGACTCAAAGCTCCTTCCTGCAGAGATGAGCTGGGAAAGGGCAGCTGGCGGAGAGGCGGGAGGGAGGGCTGCCCAACGCTGAGGGACCCCAAGCCATCTCCCACATGGCAGTGCCAGATCATGGGAGCACTGTGGACCACGGCATCGCTGGTGACCTATGGGTATTGCTATTCGCCGAGATCAAGGACCACGAGGAAGGGAAGGCTGGGGGCAAAGGATGGGTACAGCAGTGAAACGGTTGGCACGGACACTGGCACACATCTCCATCAGGTCAGACACCAGAGGGACTGTAGCACCTCGAAGGGAAGCAGCAGCAAAACCGTGTGCTGTGCCTGATTTAAGGCAGCGATTGCCACTTGTGATCCAGTGCTGGGAAGCACGAGGTTCCTGCCAGAGCATCACGAAGGGCTCCAGGGCTAAGCTTGGATGCTGGGACCCTGACGGTGCAGCGACCACAGCACGCCCTCCAGCGAGCCACTCTCACGCAGCGGACACGACATGGTACTTCTGGGAACTGTCACCCAATGGAAATAAGCACAAAACCAGGGCAGAGGCTTGCAGCGCTGGACTTGCGCTATTGCTCCCAAGAGGCAACCAGGTGTGCGCATCTCCCCCAAGCACCCAGCCCAGCTGTGACAAAGATACGATGATGTCTTATCTTGGCTTGCAGAAGAAGAGATGGTTCAGCTTCACCT
This sequence comes from Gavia stellata, assembly GCF_030936135.1. Classification (NCBI taxonomy): domain Eukaryota; kingdom Metazoa; phylum Chordata; class Aves; order Gaviiformes; family Gaviidae; genus Gavia; species Gavia stellata. The sequence continues at coordinate 4,165,455 of NC_082611.1, forward strand.
TGGGATCAAGAGCAGGGACAGTTCTGTCATCACTTGGCTGTAACAGAGCCAGCCTTGCTCCTGTAACTAGATGTTGAAGTATGTTTTGCATGTTAAAGGATGAACACTCAGCAGCCCAGATTTCTTCTTGAGCCCCTTTTCTTTAGTTCGTTACCTGCAACCCTTTCCCAGTCCCTCTAAGCCAACCTGAAGGTCGCAGCCAGGCTGAAATAGGCAGCAAGAGGACAGAAGCATGAGGCAGCAAGAGGGCTGAGCCTGATGCCTCTCCTGAGCAGCACAAGCTGGAGATAGGTCTGCCACCAGGCACAGGTCCCTCCCCAGGCAGGCAATGGACACAGGCAGCCTGCAGTGGCAGGGCAGGGATGGAGTTTGGGAGGTTTTACTCAGGCCTGTGGGCAGAGGGCTGCGTTATGTTGGCAGCGGGCAGCCCACAAGCACAGGCAGGCGCCAGGGCTTCGCCTCAAGCTGGTGACCAGGAGGAATAGCTCAGGGCCTCCCTGGCTGAGATCAGGCACAGGGTCTCCATCTCCAACCCACCCAACCAGGAGAGAAGGTTGTAGGAGCTTTTGTCTTTGCCTCCATGGACTTTGCGCTGGGCTCTGGGAGAGGGCTGAGCTGCCTCTTGGCCAGGGCTTCATTCGGACCGTGGCACAGATTGTAAACTTTAGTCCCTGCTGAGAGATAAGCTAGGTCTGGATTTGGCCTCCAGGCGAAAGGCTCTTTAGCTCATTCTGTCTGGCTGCAGCCCCCAGCAGCTGCTCAGGGCTGGCATGCTGGCAGCACCATCTCCTCCACCACAGCCGAGCCCTGGGACACTGCAAAATCCTGAGAGCTTGAGGGGAGATGCTCTGGGGTCTAGCTCAGGCCCTGGAAAGCCTAGGCAAAGCAGGACAGGCAACAAGCCAGAGCCAGGCAGTGTCCTGCCATCACAGTGCTACCTCTACATCCGACTGTGGCAACACTGAGCTGTGCTACGGGGTCATCATCTGCAGAGGTAACAGTGCAACATGAGGGTGTTCCTCCCTGCTGCTGGCCGAGGACCCCACAATGCTGCCAGCACCCAGGGCTTGGAGCAGCGAGGAGGCCAGCGAGCCCTGAGCCAGGGCTTCTTTCCAAAGGCCGTAAGGAGAAGTAATCAGCATCCAGGCAGAGGCAGGCAGCTCTAGCATCGAGTCCTGGAGACGGGCCAGGACCAGGTTCTAGAGGCCTTACCCCCGATGCTCTCAGGATGCGATGACAGCTCAGGCCTTACCGTCTGGGGCACAGACAGGGGTGCAGAGCTGGAGTTGAGGGAGAGGGGGGGAGCATTCCTCTTCAACTGCAGGAAACCACCCTGGTGCCTGCAAAAGCATGGGATGTCCCCTCATTGCTTAGGCCAGGGCTGGTGCTCTTCTCCTGAGCAGGCTGTGTCCACACCAGCACAGACAACAACAGCAGGGAGCAGAGACAGGAACGACGGCCCACAACCCTGCAGGGATGCCACACCAGGGCTATGTACAGAAGGCTGGGCAGGGGCTGGCATCTCCAGGGAGCAGCATCTGCGACTCAGACGCCTTTCATCCTGTACACACTCAGGCAGCATAAGCTCTGCCGCAGCCCCTGTGGCTGAAGCCTGCTCCGCACACGGCTCCTGTCTCTAGGCTTGAAGGTGTCACCATCCCAGTGTCTCCACAGCTGGTGCAGCAAAGCCCCCAAGGCACCACCATGGCCCACACGTTCTCACCTGTGCCCCACATGGGCTTGGGCAAGGCTCGGTGCCCAGCAGATGCTGCAGGGGATGAACCTGCCATGGGGCTGGGGCTCCTCCAGCACCTCCCTCTGTCCCACGAGGCTTAATCCACAGCATCTTCCCCAGTTGCCAGGAGGAAAGGGGGGCTGGTACCCCACGACTGCCCCTAACCAACATCCGCCAGCCAGTTCACAGCTGTTGCCAAGCGGAGGGGAGAGGATGAGGCGCAGATCGAGTCATCCCCTAGTCTTGTGATGGAGTTTGGTGGAAAAATTATCCTCTCCCACCCCTGGCTTGGGAAGAAGGGCACCAGGGGACACCATGTGTGCCCAAAGCCAGCCTGGCCCAGGGGCCATAGCCACGTTCACACATGGGCAGAGAGGAGGAGGTCGTGCCCACACTCCTGCACCACACGGACACGCTTAAAAAAGTGGAAGTTGTGAGTGTGGGAGGGGGGTTTCCTGAGACCACAGAGAAGCAAAGGCCGCGTTGAACAGTCAGGGACAGGCGCGCTGTTGTCAGAGCTGTCCTGCCTTAAGGCTGCAAGTGTTCCAGGTACTGCGGCAGTGGGTTCTCCTTGACGTATTTCTGAATGTACCAGCACGTCAGGTGAGCTTTCAGGTCTTCCTCCACCACAAAGTCCAGGGCTGCCTGCAACCAGCCAGAGAGGACAGATGGGTTACAACCAGCACCCCAGTCTACGCGCTCCTCTGAAACGTCCCGGCGGTCCAGACTCCCGTACCCCCCATGCAGCTGGGGGAAACGGCAGGTTGCCCTCATGTACCCACTGCACGAGGCAGCTGGGGGGAGACCATGGCTGTCCTACTACAGCCTCTACAGGGTCCCCAGTTTAACCAGAGGCATCACTCCCCGGTCCCTCTCACCACTGGGCTCACAGCTCCTCAGCTCTCCCTGCACATCTGTGGGCCTCAAAAGCAGGGCCCAAGGCAGGAAAAGGGCTCACGAGGGCCTTGAAGCTTTGAGATGAGGGGGTCCAGCCCCCACGAGAGGCACTGCATCAGCCCCTGCAAGGTGGGCGTGAGGGCTCTTCGCTGCGAGGAGGAAAGGGCCGAGCCCGGGCGAGCAGCTGGATGTGCTGGCCCTCACCCAGCCCCTCTCGCTGCCAGAAATAGGAATATCTGACCACGGATTTCCAGCTGCCCCGCCAGCCGCCCCTACCTCCCATCAGGGCAGGGACAGTTCCCGTGGGACATGCCTGCAATGCCAACGTGACGGGGCCTGGCTTCAGCCAGGGTCTCTAACCACGGCCGGGATGGCGACAGCTTCTGCCCAGGGGAGAAGGGGTGGCTGGGGCCATACCTTTGCGAGGTGCTTGGCTATTCCTCTCCCTCGATAGGCGTCCGGTACTTCCGTGTGCTGCAAGTCCACGATCCGCTTCCCCACATATTCATAGAGCAGCACCGCCTTGTCGTGGCAACCTGGGGGATGCGAGAGAGGGGTGAGACATGGGATGACCCCAGGGAGCCCCAGGGCCGCCGTTGGATGGAGCCGTTCACCGGGGAGCCCACAGCAGGGAACAGGCAGCTTTGGGACTGCTACAACAGCCACCGCACGGCTCCTCGCACCCACGGGAACAGCCGTGGCGCTGGGTGGTCTCACGCAGTGGAAAGGCTCAGCAGAGATTTTGCTTTTGGTGACACTTGGACATCCCTGTTTGTCCCCCCCGTGAGGTACAAGCAGAGGCAGATCTTCTTGGCTTTTCCAAGCCCCTGGACCTTTTCTACTGAGCCCTGAATCAAGGGCTGATGTGCCAACGCAACATGTTTAGGGTCGGAAAGCAGCTGGCGGGATGGGGTGGGATGTGTTGATAGGGGAGTGAGCAAAAAGAGGAGGGGGAAGAACAGGACAAAGCCAACCCAGGTAACGGCCAATTCCTTTCTCTCTACAGCACAGAGTTTTTTGTTGTGGCATGTAAAACAGGACAAGACTTCTTGGCCTGGTGTTGCAGCATTTGGACAGGCATGTTTAGGGGAAGATGCTGGGAGAGATAATCCCACAAACACACAGGAAAGCGCACACAGGCGTGCAAGGGGGTTTCTGCACACACATTTATATGCACACAGGCTTCCTGTTGCAACACCCTGACCTTTCTCACAGCAGTTCAGTTACAGGAAAAAAGTTTCAGCACACGTGTAAATCAGAGGCAAGCTAATAACACCCCTCCGGCTTTGTCTGCAGAATGCAAGCTTCTGTCTTCAGTGCAAAAGCAAACATTTAATTTCTAGAGGGTTTCTGTATTTAAAAGTGAGTTTCAGAAATGCAAGCTTCCAATCAAAGAGACACGCTCAAATAAAATAATGGAAACTTTTCCTTTCCCTCCAATGGTTGTTGGAGGGTGAAGGGCTGCAAGGTTCACCTGCGTTTACTATATTCTTTAGTGTGCTCAATATGCTTTATTTTATTGTGTTTCAGCTGACAACTCCAGCCCAGTTCCCCGATCCCTGTATTTGAGAGGCACTAGAAAAGAGCCTATTTGAATTTTGTGTTTCAAGAGAAGCAGCTCAAGTCTTTGTTCCTGCTCCTTGTAGGAGCATCTGCCTACATCAGATGGAAACTTGCACATTTCCAGCCTGAGTTTATTCCTTCTGGTTTCTACCCACTCGTTCTTGTGCCAACATTGTTCTTGGGTGGACATAAATAATTTCCCTCCCTGCCATACCCCCCAAGTATTTATAGGCATCAGTCCTGCCCCTCTCAGCCTCTAGTTCACCAAGCAGCCAAGCTCTTTTAGACTCCCTACCTACCCCAGAACCCCCCCATCTCAGGACAGAGGGTTTGGGGTGAACAGCTGGGACGGGCAGAGGTAACGGGGTGGGGAAGGGGCTGAAGGGGTGCTTGCCTCTTCCCCATTCGCAAGAACAGTGCAGATGAGATCCTACAGCCCCATTTTACAGCTGCAAATATTTGCGGGGAAAAAAGGGAGAACCACAGCATTTCCCAGTGTGGATACAGGCACCCAAACAGAGCCAAGGGAGCAGCTACGAGCCCTGCTCTTCCCCAGCAGCACAGACCTGTCTCACGCAGAAGAAAACCTGCCCAGATCGGGGCACAGGCAAAGCCGGGTGCCCTCACCCTCACATCAGAAGCAACACGTTGGGCAGCAGCTTTCTTAGAGGTGCTATTGGCAGATCTGGAAGCACCAAAGGCTGTGAAATGCTCTTATAACAGTGGCTTTCACATGCTCCAGACCTTCCCCTCTGCTGTCCTCCCAGGCCAAAACTTTGCGTAGACTCTACCTGAAGTTTTGATAAGTTCAAAATTAAATCCTTCTCTAAGTGACGATGGAGCAAAAGATTATTGGGTTTTTTAAAAAAAATTAATACTTTTATACATTATATTTATATATGATCCATACAGAAGTATCACACCCAAAAATGCATTTTAAAGCAGAAGATGATGCAGTGTTCGAAGAGTCTCAGATCTGCCCTGGACAGACTTTCCCTCGATGTTCGCTGTGTCACAGTAGCATCACAAAACCCCAGCCAGGACTGGAGCCGCAGGGTGCCACCCACGTACAGATGAACACACGCAGAGCCCAAAGGATTTTACAACTGTCTCTGCAGAAAAAGCCAGTGCTGCCAACACTGCGGGAAACTGCTCCCAGTTCAGAAAAACATCCTGGTTCAGCCAAGTACATAAATGCATCTGTACATGCTCACCTCAGCGATGGGACCCCGAGTCACCCAGCACATGAAATCAGGGACACTCGTGCCATAGGGTTTGGTGCGGGCCCTGCAGGTGACACCGACGGCTCGAGAGGAGATCGCTGCTGTGTCCCCACTCCTGTGCAGCCCTGGGGCTGGGCAACGTCGAGCATCTCCCAGTTCCCCATCTCCAGCTCCCCGCTGCAGGATGGTGGGTGATGCAGAGCCACAAACAGAGCACCCAGGCTGCGAGAGGAGCTGATGGAGGGGGACAGCCAGAGATGGGTGGTTATGCTTAAAGGTCACCGCAAATACACCCTGCGGTTCCTCCAGGCAAGAACATGCCAAGCCAAACCCATAAGCTGGGCACAGCTGGATACACGGGACTGCACTGACACGGGGGCTGGAAGTGGGAAAAAGCCCTGATCAACAAAGGAGAGACAAGCCGGGATCCAAAAGGATTTCAGTCTTGTGAGACAGCATCCCACCCAGATTCTCCACTGTCTGCTGTCAGGCTGTGCACTCACAGCAGCCCTGCCTCCGCAGTAATGCCGGCTCACAGCACACGTCCTGCAGGAACAGCCTCTCCTGGCAGGATCGAGATCCCTCTTCCTCTACTGGGCAAGGCTGAAGGTGGCCAACAGCTCATGAAAGCAGGGGAAGGACCGGCCGGCGGAAAGCCTGTTTCCTTCAAAAGCAGCTGCTCTGCACATCCTCTCCACACCATCCTCACGGTGGACAAGAGCCTCAGGGAAAAGCAGGGTGAAGGAGGCTGTACCCCCAAACTGGGACTGTTCCTGGGCTCCCTATGAGCAGCTCCAGGCACAACCCTTGTTTTCCCACCAAAAAGCCTCCCTGGAGCCAGAGGGAGGAGATGGGGAGCAGAAGCACATTGCTGCAATAACGATGCTGAAAGAAGCCTTGCTGCTCCGTACCTTGGGCACAGGGGGCTGCCCCCGGCAAAGGGAACACTGCAAAGCAGGGGGAGCTGGAAGCAGCGCTGACCCCTCGCAGGAGCAGCCCAGCCCCAGCTTGTCCCAATCCCCCTGTCAAGAGAGGGCACGCAAGCAGAAACCACACCGAAACGTGGCATAAGAGGGATGCCGCAAGCTGGCCTCCCGCCTGTCTCACCGCCCCCTTAGACTTTGGGGCAGGGATTTTATCAGCCTGCACAGACACAGCTTGGCAAAACAGGCTCAGGTCTTGGCTGGCCCAAGCAGTGCCCCGTGAGCCGGATCATGACGTCTGACTCGCAGACACCCCTGCGCAGCACCTCGGCTTCAAGGCCACCGTGAGCGAGGAAGTCTGAGTCAATGCAAATCAGCACAGCAAGAAAGGAGCAAGAGGCTGCGCGATGAAAATGGCAGCAATGGCAGCACAGCTGGTCCCCAGCCCTCCCTCCCTGGAATCACAGGGTGCACGGGGAGGGGGAAGCTTTTCTGGGAAGTGGGAGAGAGACCAGGTCTAAACTTGCTCTCCACGGAGGGTTTCCACCAGGACTGGTGGCACAGAGCTTCCACCCAAGCAGGGCAGACAGCTTCGGGCAGCAGATGAGGCCCCTGCACCACAGGCTCAGCCAGACACAAGTCCCTGAGCTGGGCGGCTCGTGAGCCGCAGAGGAACGAGCAGCGAGCCCGGCCCCAGCCCTGAGCTGGGGAAGGGACACGGCAGGCATACGGGAAGACGCAGGCACCCTGCTCCAGCCCATTCTTCGGTGGTCCCCTCTCCTGGGCGTGCATGGTACCTGCGCAGCGAGGGGATGCTGCAGCACTGGCAGCACAGCAGGACCCGTCCCCCCAGCCTGAGGCCTTCTCCCTCGTCCCTCTGTTCTGGCCCCAGCCTACAATACGCCATTGTGTGCCTGAGACTGGAGCAGAGCGGGGGCCTGGCAAGGGCTGGCTGCTGCCTACGGGCCAATTTCTGCGCTCACCAGCCTTTGGAGGCAGCCCCTGAGGGCCAGCCGCCTTGGGGCACTGCTGCAAAGCCATTCCCCAAGAGCAAGGTGGGAGAGAGCAGGCGCCAGCCCCATTTCCCACTCCCAGACCCAGGAAAGCCCAGAGGCAGGCAGCAGCTTGGCTCTTCCGGCTGCTGAGCTGAAAGGTGGCTGCCGAAAGCTGCGTGTGGGGCGAACCGAGAGGACAAGATGTCCCAAGGAGCGCGTGCATCCCAAGCCAGGGCTCGCTGCAGGCTGGCCTTGCTCCCCAGGGAGCCTCTGGCACGTTACTACGGAGAGAAAACACAACAGAGCACAACAGACAGCGCAACCGTGACCGAGGGGCCTCGCTCGCAGGAGCGGCAGACGGCGGGGGGGCCGCTCTGGTTTGAAGCGGTTTCCTGTTTAGGAGCTCTCTCAAGGCAACTGAGGCACAGGAGAAGAGCGGGGCCACCTTGGTGCAGTATCCGGTGGCCAGATCCCTTCATGCCTGCTGCAAACGCGGCAGCTTTCCCCTCCTGGAGGGCATCTGCCCCGGCAGGGAGGAAAGCACCAAGGCACGACCTGCTCCGGTTTTCCTAATACACCCGAGCCTGGATTCCTGACAAGGAGCTCTCGAGACTCAGATCAGCAGCAGGCAAAGCAGGAGCTTCCAGCCACTGGATCCTGCCCAAACCCAGCTGGGGAGGAGCGGGAGGTTGGGGAAGTGTGGCTTGCTGCACCCATGCATTGAATGAACAGGAGCACTGGTGTGCAAGAAGCCCGTGCGTCCCTGAGGAACCGGAGCTGCTCGGAGCGTGTGGTGAGCCCATCTCCCAACTGGAGAGCCTGACGTGTTTGATGGGCATCAAGAAGTCAAAGAGGCTGCTGCTAAAAGGGCTGTTCCCCTGCCCCAAGCAGCTGTGCCAGCAGCTGGAATGACCGGCCGACTACTTTGGGGTGGGGGTCTCCTCGGGTTTCTTGTTTTGACCAGAAATTTTATCTCGGATCCAAAAAAAACCCCAACTACTCCTGACAAAACCAGCCTATATGATTCCCATCGAAGTTTTTAGCTTTGACAAATTGATGTTTTCCAACACGGTCGCTGCATCGGGAGGTTTCTGGCTAGCTTGTGCTGTTAGTCACATCTTAATGGATTTCAAATCCAGTTGGGCTTCTTTCTACCCTCCTCTCAGAGGGATAACGAAGCTCAGTGAGGTCTGGTTATAATCAGCTTTACTTTCAGCTTCTCAATGCTTCTGCATTTGGGATGCAAGGAAAAAAGGGAGCGTGTTAAAGTGAAGCAGCTGTTTCTATCAGAAGCCACGTGCAGCAATGAGGGGAGAGAGGGGAGCAACGAGTAGAGAAGGGAAAGACAGGGCAACCCAGAAACACCAAATGCAATTCATCTTGCATACAAGGAGGGAGTCCTGACATGAGGTTACATGGGGGTGCAGAGGCAAACACAGGACGATGCTGAAATCAAACACTTTCACAACTAATTCACGGCTTTCACAGTGTCTCGGGCCTCTTGCTATGGGGATTTCTATGAAAATACCACCACAAGAAGTTTTCTACCCAACATCACACTACCGTAAACCACCAAGCCATCAGCCCAGAGACCAGCTATTACTGGAGATGAGCAAAGCCTGGCTCCTTGGTCCACAAGCCCGATGCACCTGTGTTTTCCCAGAGCATCACCCACACCCCACAGATAGCTAAAATTAGGACCGAGACACCAGAGACAAGCTGGCCCTGGAGCCCATCGGTGAGCTGCAGGTTCACCCCACGGGTTGCTGCTCATCTCTGCCACAGTGCAGTAACAGGGGACAAAAGTGCTCTCAGAGGGACACGTGGGTCACATTGACACTAAAATCTGTGCCTGGCCCGTTTCTTGTCATTCCCCCACGTGCAGCAGGGAAAACCTGCCAGAGCATTCAGCACCACTGATGCCGGTCGTGCCAGAAGCGGGAGCGATGAAGAGAGCAGTGGAGGACATAAACACCCTGCCACGCACTCCCACAGAGACGGTGATCTTCTAACCGCCTTCCAGGGCTTGGCTGTTATCAGCAAATGCCTAACAAGAAGGAGAGACGGATCACCCACTCCGCGTGGATGTTAGTCAGCCCAGTGGCAGGAACGCCGTCACACCAGGACGCTGCTCAGCTCGGCTTCCTTACGTGGCTGGCACTGATCTCACAAAAAAAGGGTTCGATCTCCCTGAACTCCCGGAAAAAAACCCAACCCTGATCACAGGGATCCACCTACAGCCCCGGGGAAGGCCGCGGCTTCCCTGAGCCGCGGCGGTCCCTTCCTGAAGCAGGAGGTTTTGTGCTGATTCACACACGACTCCCACCACGGGTCCCACAGTTGATTCTCTCACTCTGGAAATTCATCCTCTCCCGACCCATCCCCGCTCAGCCACCGAACGCTACTTGGCCCACAGCGTGGCTGGCAGAGGTTTTATTCGGCAAACCACGACAAAAAGATTACATTTCCCTAATAACTGTTGGTCCTTAGCTCTCCCCTCTCTTTCACACGCGTACGAACTTCGCCGACAGCGACAACGCTGTGTTACAGCTCTCGCGATGGCAGTGAGGACCCGTCACCTGGGACCTCGTTCGATCTCCCTCTGTTCAAAATAAGCAGTTGGTGAAATTGTTTTCTCCGCACCCAGCACACATATCTCCTCCTTCCTTGCTCCACCACTGCGGAGCCTCCAGCCTGCACTTTGTAATTAGTGGTTGAAATGAAAATGGGGTGGGGGGGGAAGAAGAGTCTAAAATAAAATCCAGACTATTCCTGTTGTTTTATTGAGAATGCCTCCTACAGTCTGTATAATTTCTGAACTACCCATTTTATTTTATTTTATTTTTAAAAGGCAACTACCCTGCAATTTATGTAGGGCAGCGAGACAGCCTCTTTTCCCAGAGTGGTTCTCGGCATGACAGAGAGGGAAGAGGCGTTGGGATCGTTGAATATTTGGGATTAACCATTAAGAGGATGTCTGGAAAGGAATCGGCATGCCATAAAGAAATGTCAGAGGCACCTACTTCTCCGTTCACTCTGCCTGATACCTGACAGATCTGTTGGGGGGTCACCGTGTCACCAGATCTCTGCAGCCCCGGTCCCATGGATGCTCACGGCAGCTTGGCTCTGTGCCGTGGATCCTACTGACCTAGGTAGGATCCCACACTGCCGGGGCCTCCGCGGGGCTTCCCCCCAGGAATCCCACCCGAAAAGCCACCGAGCAGCACATGCACTGAGGAACGTCCCCCCACACCAACCTGGCGTGGCACCTCCATGTCACCCAAAGGCAGCTGCTCCTGGAGGGGGGGGGGCAAGCTGGTCCCCCCCCAAATCTGCCCAGGCCAGCATGGGGTTCCACCCCCCAACACCAACCAAGAGACCCCCCAGATCTCCTGGGCCAAGCTTTCAGGGGGGCAGGAAGGACATGGGGGCACCAGCACAAACCAGGGGCACTGGGGAAGGTACAGGGGGGCTTAGAAGAGTATCGGGGGGCACAAGGGGGGGCACACGGTGGCAAGGTGGGGTGTACGAGGGAAGGTGCTGTGGGACACAGCAGCACTGAGGGCATGGGGAGCAGAGGGCGAGGGGGGGAAAATGGGGGAAAATGGGGGAAAATGGGGGAAAATGGGGGAAAATGGGGGAAAATGGGGGAAAATGGGGGAAAATGGGGGAAAATGGGGGAAAATGGGGGAAAATGGGGGAAAATGGGGGAAAATGGGGGAAAATGGGGGAAAATGGGGGAAAATGGGGGGTTGTAGGTCCCGGGAGCCCCAGGGAAGTAGAAGCGGGGACCGAGGGGAGCAGGGAAGGTACCGGGGAGCCCCGGGCCCCCGTCCCTTACCGTTCAGCCGCACGGTGAACTGCCGCCGCTTCCGATCGTGCTCCACCTGGATGGGGCAGCCCTGCTCCAGGAGGCCGAGCGGCGCCGAGTGCGCCATGGCCAGGCCGGACCGGGCCGAGCCGTACGCGACACGGAGCCCCGGCAGCGCCGGGTCCCGCCCCGGAATCCCGAGGGCGGCGCCGGGGGAGCGGGAGCGGTGGCGGCGGGGCCGGGCCGGGCCGTGGCGGCGGACGCCGCGGGGCTGCCACCGGCGCGCGGCCGCAGGAAACCAGCTGTGCGCCACGTGCCCGCGGGCCAGCCAATGGCCGCGCCGCCGTTTTGTTTTGGTACAGACGTCCGGCTCTTAAAGGGGCCGCGCACCCCCGAGCCCACCGCAGCCCAGCGGCGGGCCCCGGCGCCCCCGCGCGGGGGGGCCACGGCCACGGCCACGGCCACGGCCACGGGCACGAGCGCACGTGCACGTACATGCGCTGCCACTGCGGCCCTGATGCTCTGTACTGGTATTGCACTGGTGGACTGGTCCTGCGCTGGGTACTGTGTACTGGCTTACTGGTACTGTGCTGGGTACTGTGTACTGCCTTACTGGTCCTGCACTGGGTACTGTGTACTGCCTTACTGGTACTGTGCTGGGTACTGTGTACTGCCTTACTGGTACTGTGCTGGGTACGGTGTACTGCCTTACTGGTACTGTGCTGGGTACTGTGTACTGGCTTACTGGTCCTGCGCTGGGTACTGTGTACTGGCTTACTGGTCCTGCGCTGGGTACCGTGTACTGGCTTACTGGTCCTGCACTGGGTACCGTGTACTGGCTTACTGGTACTGTGCTGGGTACTGTGTACTGGCTTACTGGTACTGTGCTGGGGCCCAGCACCGGGGCACTGGTACTGCCCCGCTGTGCCGCCTGCTCTGCAGTAGTTACTGTACTGGGTACCCTGCCCACGTACTGGGATCTCTGCGCCAGCGTACTGGTGCTGCGCTGTTGCTGCCCTGCTGTACTGGTACCGAACCAGCACCCGGCACTGGTGCTGTGCCGGTGCCCTTGGCTGACGCTGCGCGGTGTGTTGGAAGCCCCAGGTCGCAGCCCCCGAGCGATGCTCTGCCCCCCAGGAGCGGGCCCTTTCCCAGGGCGGGGGTCTGGCTCAGCCCCGCTGCAGGGCGATGCCACGTCCTGTCACCCTGCAGCACAGAAAACCCCAGAAAGCACCAGAAGGCTCGTCAGGGTGCCCACGCTGCCGCGTGAACAGCCGGTTTCCAGGTCCTTCTCCCAGCAGTCCCAAAAGCAAGGGAAACCTTGCGCATCCGCTGTCACGGGACCCCACAGATGCCTTCAGGGGGGACACAGATGCCATAATCACTGTTTGTGGGACGGCTGCACTAAGTGCACCCTCCAAACCAGAAGCGCTCGAGCTTCTGCGCGCCACGCCGTGTACGTCAGGGTCAGCTCAATAACCTCGTGTATCCACCATGTGCAAAAGCGAGGCAGGAGATAGGGGGGTTTGTCCCCATGCCCGTGGAGCTGTAGCAGCAACACCTCCATATATTTGAAACAAAAGCTCTTGGAGGCAGGAGCTGAGCCTGTCCGAGGTGTCTGCACGCCGGCTGCGCAGCGGGGCAGGCTGGCGGCTGCCTGTGCAACAGGAAAAGCAGCAACACCTAGAATTAATCTGGAACTTGTAATAGTTCACTGGCAGCTATTCTGCACCTAAATACTGCCTCGTGTAGCTTGGCCTTTGTTTACTCATCCCTTTGGCTCCTGCTCCCTGAGGTAGAGTCCATCAGCTGATTAATTCATCAGGCCACTCGATTTGTTTGGTTTGTGCCGCTCCATCGGCCAGTGCCGGTGCCGGCATCGTGCCCGTCGGGGTCACGGTCTCCTGCTCCCGTCGAGCACAGGCGTCCGCAGCACCCGCCGGCCCGCAGAAACGGGTGGCTGCTAGTGGAGAGGACTTCACTGCCCTCCTCCTCTAGGAAAGGCTAGAAAATGTCGGTGGTGGGATGTTGTCCCTCTCCTCATCCTCTCCCTGGCAGCCTTCGCTCCACCTGTGCTCCCGCACCACCACGGTGCAGGAAGATAAAGACAGCACAACACCCGGAGCGGGGGAACGCAGGGGAAGACAAACACGCTGCAAAGAGCCGGGCCAGGTACAGCTGCGGTTTTGCAGGGAGGAAGATGAGTGGCACAAGCCCGAGGACAGGGGGGAGCCTGGGGCAGGGGGAGAGAGGGGCCTAATCCTGCACCCCGCCTGGAGCTGCGAGGGAGAGCTGATGCCCTCCAGCACACAGTGGTTCTTGGGGGAAAGTCAGTCGCTTTGCTGGGAAGCGCTGGGAGAGAGGGGAAAGGAGAAGCAGGTTTTGCATAGACAAAGGCGAGGGGGTCCCCGCTGCCTTTCTTGGCGATCCCCCCCCTCCCGATTGCTGTGCCGGGGACGCCCCGTCCCGCCGTGGGTGGATTTCCCAACCAGGTCTGGCACAACCCTGCAGCGAGGGGCCAGCGCCGAAGCGTCGAGTGCCAGCGGCAGAGATCCCAGCGTGTCCAGTGAGGTCTGGGGTGCACCCGCGCCTCCCTCTCTCCCTCCATCGGGTTTTCCTTCCAGACCCTGCAAACCCACAGGTTTACCTACAGCACCCTGGAATCGCCTTCCAGGGGTGCCAAAAAATCCAGCACCCTTGCCAAAATTTCTAGGAGCACTCGGGCTCCGCTGGGATGCTTCGCTCTGCCTTTGCCTGCGATTCCCTCTGCCTCGGGCCAGCAATTACAGCTGCCTCTGATCTTTCAGATACACTTCTCCAGCAAAGAGTCTGCCGGGTCCGAAGGAGGTGCAGGGGAAGGGAGCCGTGCTGGCAGGCACTGAGAGGCTGCAGAAGAAAAGGAGAGGTGCTCCCAAGAGGTCCCCATGTCCTGCCAACAACGAGGAGGTGACCATACGCTGCCTCTGGTCCCTTCCTTGCAGCCCGCGGGGGTCCGTGGGCTCCCTCCCCAGCCCCACGCCTTCCCACCCTGTCGGATTTTGATGCCAAGCGTACCCAAATTTCCATTCATGCTTCTGCAGCGCTCCTGCGCCGGGAGGCCTCGGAGCAGGCGACAAACCCCTCCTTGTGAAGTGCCCGGCGATTCAAGGTGGGTGAATAAAAGCCGGGGCGGTTGTTTCATCCACCCCTGTAATTGCAGCCGGGGCCGGTGGCGATCTCCAGCCGTGCCTGGGGATGCAGGCGGAGGAATGGCGCAGCACGCAACGTGCTTGGGGACAGCAGGGTCGTGCCCTGCGCTTGCAACGACACCGCAGGTGCTGCCAGCGCCGAGGGCGGGTGTGGAAGCCGGTCCCACCGGTCCTCGCAGGTCCACGTCCAGCTGCACGTTTGCGAAGGTGCTAACGATGCTCTGCCCTGCAGCAGCACCCCTCAAATCTCGCACCCCAACACTGGCCCAGCCCAAACCCGTTCGGATCAGCCGGGCTGGAGTTCAAACCTCGTTGTTGGTTCAGAGATTTGTAAGGCTGAACGCCAGAAAGGTCCACTCTGCTCCCACCTCCTGCTTGCCCAGCCCGCGCAGCGACATCTGCAGCTCTTGCATCAGAGCTAATAACCCTGCGGCTGAGCTGGAGCGGAGTTTTTTTGGAAAGCCTCCTCGCCTGTGTTGAAGGACTTGAAAGGTGGTGAATATACTACGTCTCTCGGGAAGGTAATTGCTTTCCCTATTAAAAAAACCTGTAATTTATTTCCCATTTGAACTTTTCTAGCTTCAGTTTCCATCTGCCGGATCTTGCGCCATCGCGGCTGGATTCCAGGTCCGTTTGAGGCACCAGTCCTCTGCACAGACGCAGACCCCCGTCCGTCCAGCTCCTTCCCTCCTGCAGCGATTCCCTTGAGCTGGCTGGTTTTGAGGCAGGTTTTCCAGCCCCCAGACTGGTCCAAAATGCTCTGCAAAACGCAAAGCTGAGGACAGGCTGCGACAGACCAGCTGTGATTTCACCAGGGCTGTCCGCAGCCGCCACCTCTCCAACCCCTCCTTTGTATCTGTATGGATCACACTAGGAATTTCAGCCAGAAAATGGCACTCGTAATCTCCTTTTTGCTTGTTCAGCTGCATCACTCGCGTCCTGTTCAGCCGCCACGTTCTGCAGCCCAGCGCGGGTGTTTCGGGGAGCATCCTCGCCCCGGGACGTGCCACGGCACATTGCTGGGCTAGGAGGGATTGATTCCTCAGTGACTCGGAGAGGAATAAATCCCCACCGATTTTTCAGCCAGACCCACCGGCGGGACCCAAGGAAGGTGCGATGAGCTTGCCCGGTCTCAGCTGCACAGCACCATCCTCCCGCCCACACCCCCGCGCTCCGTGCCCCCATGCCAGGCACGTGGGGCGAGGCACGGCGCAGAACGGGGACCCCCTGGGCCGTGCTGCCGGCGGGGCTCCGCGTCCCAAACGCCGCCTTTGCCCTGCGGGTGCCGCGGCGGGGTCACGCCGGTGGCGGGGACAGCGGGGACAGCGGGGACAGCGGGGACAGCTCTCCCGCCCGCCCGCCTCACTTCGCCCTCTCAGCCTCGCCTGAGAACCGCGAAGCTCTTCCCACGGAGGAAAGTAGCCACGCCTCCTCCCCGCCGCTGACCAATCCCGCCGCCCGGGGGCGGAGCCTGCCGCCCGCCGCCCCGCCCCGCGGCTCTTCCCCGCCGGCCGCCGCGCTGGGCCGGACTCCGCCGGGCGCCGCGCTCTGCCCGGGCGCAGCGGGGCCGCCGCCAGCCATGTCCCTGCCCAGAGGTAGGGCCGCGGGCCGGGGGGGGGGTCCGGGGGGGGAGCGGGGCTGCGGCCGGGCTGAGCCGCCTAGTCGGGTCTGGCGTAACCCGCGGGGACGGGGCTGTTGCCCAAGCCGCCGGGCGTGGGCGCCCCGCTGCCGCCGGCCGGGGCTTCCTCTGGGTGGGCCCCGAGTGCCTTCCCCTGCCTGGTGCCGGCCGAGGGCCGCGCAGCTCTCCGCCTGCAGCCTGGCATCGCTCGCCGGGGCCGGCGCCGGGCTCCCGCGTCCCCCGGAGCTGCAGAGCCCGGGGCGTGTGTGGCGCTGCGCGGAGGGGAGCAGGCGGCCCGCGGGGGGGGGGGGGGGGGGGGCAGGTCCCGGTTGTGTAAAATAACGATAAAACCCCACAAGTTTCAGCTGCCGCAGCCTCTTCTTCCCCTGAGGGAAACCGCCCGTGGCAGCCCAGCAAAGCGCCGCGGCCGCCTTGGAGCAGCGCGTGCCGAGCAGGGCCCTCGTCTCGGCCGGCCGAGGCGGGAAGGACGGGGCCGGGATCCCCTTGGTCTCGGTGGCCGGGGCACGGCCGCCACTCGATGCCGGCATGTGCCGGGAGCGCCGCGGTGGAGCGTCCCATTGCCTCCGCCATATGCGGTTGGCGAACGTGACCGTGTGTCACGGGGGTTATTTATAGAGCATCGCCGTGACTAAGGTGGCCTGGTCCCCGTCCCAAAGGTGAGTGCCGGCTGGCAGGCGTCGGCCTGGATGACACCGGGGTCGAGGAAGATGAGGAATGGCTTCGCTGGTGTCCTGGTGCTCCGGGGAGCCGGTTGCATCAGCGCCGTGGGCGCAGGCTGGACGGAGGAGGGAGCACACGGAGTACGGTTGCTGCCTCTCTTATCACCAGAATAAAATTTGAGGGGGTTTTCCTTGTTCGGGAGTGATGCGCTGGAAACTTGAAGTCAGGAACCATGTGAGCAGATGAACACACCTCGGCGTGACTTTTTTTCCCCCCCTCTTTTAAATGATCTGTGTCTTAACCGGAGGGAATGCGGACCTGAGTTTCCTGTTTGCTGGCGAAGCAGGGTGTGAATCAGCAGCAATTTACGGTGCTGCTGAGCGGAGCTGCTGACTCACAGGTAGGAGCACATGCCTCCGGCCGCCGTCCCGCGCTGAAAGGGATCAACCCGGCTTCTTAAAAAGCCTCTCACCGGGACGCTGGAGCCCAGACCTCTCGCTCGGCTCGCAGGTGCCGTGGGCGGCGTGTGGATGTGTGGATGGAGGGAAGAGGTGAGCCTGGCCGAGGGACTGCTCGTGTCCGGCGGGAGACGAGGCCCCAGCTGGGCCCGGGAGGATTTCGGGGGAAGCAGTCTGGCTGACAGCAAAAGGCGATGCCTGCGGGAGCACCTGGAAGCATGGTGCTTTCCTCGGAGGAAGTTTGGAACCCTCCCGTGTCTGCAGGTTTCTGGTTGCACGGGGCTGTTGGTTGTGATGAACCGGTTCATTCATACAATTGCTCCTAAAGTCCTTTGCTGGAGGTGTCGCACGTGTGCTGAGTGCGCCCGGTCTCTGCTGACCACTGGCAGCTCCCGGTCCCCGTTTGACCCGAGCTCCTTTGCCTTCGTTAGGACAGCATTCGGCACAGGGATTGATCCTGAGTGTGCGTAACGTATCTGCCTCTTCAAAACGCTCTCCTCTCGTCCTGCTAGCTGTCTGCCGTGCCTCTCCTTGGTTTTGCCTCTGCCTCGGCAGTGCCAGCCCTCCGAGCGGGTTTGCCGGCTGTGCGCTGCCGCGTAGGGATGCTCGTAGGTCCGAGGGCGTGCACCCCTTGCTGGGACTGCGGACGCTGCCGGCAGCCCTCGCGGCAGCTCCTTCTGCCTCTCCTTTCGGGTGGCCTGAATTTAAGCTAAATTTCCCTAATTTTCCTTCGGGAGATTCAGCAAGCCGTCTGAGGTTTCCTTTTGCTGGTTGCTTTCCCTTCTCGGGCTTGAGTTGATCATGGTAGTAAATGGAGGGTGCTGCCTTGAAGCTTGCAGTTTGGCTCTTTCCATGATAGACGCGTACCAAAACTTGCCTGCTGTCATTTTGGCTTAGTCACGGGGCTGTCTCCTGCCTCGGGAGTTTTTGGGGATGCGCGTGGCTGGCCGTGACACGCGCGATAGGAATGGTGCTGGGCGAGAGCTTTGCCTCTGCACTAAACATAGCTTGTGAGATAAACACCTTCTGGGGATTATGCGAAGCTCAGGAAGGATTTTGGCTTTCTTCCTCTTCCCATTGCCCGTATCTGCTTGATCCAAATCATCTCGCGGGATCAGGTGTGTGGGGAAAATGTCGCTCGCCGTTTGGATGTTATCTTGCACTGTCAAGTCTGATGTTTACTAAAATATGCAAAAGCTCCTTGTTGTCTCAGGTCACCAAAGCTCCCTCGAGCTGTGTTTCATCGAATGGGTGGCACCGAGGGAAGGAATGGAAGGAATTGCGTGCAAAGCTCCGGAGCTGCCCGTGCATCCTCCTTGCAGAGCTCTGCGAGGGACGCAGCCTCCAGCCGCAGATCGCAACACATGGCTGGTTCCGGGCGTGCTTTTTCCAACCAAGTCTGCACCTTTTTCGGTGAAATGGCTGCTGCGAAGGGAGGGATGTTGTATCCGAGAGGTTAAAGCGGAAGGGGGTGAAGCCTCGGGGAGTTTGGGCGCACGCAGAAGCAGGACAGAGGGTGCAGGGTCTGTGTTAGACTCTGTGCACCCAAATCCAGGCTGTTGCCTTTCCCCTGAGGCTCGAGGCATTTTTTTATGCCTGCGTGTGCAGCACGTATGAAGACCCCTCTGCCCGTCGCCGTGGCTGTTGGCTGTGACTCAGGTGGCTGCTGGTGCTCGGGAAGACCCTCCTGGAGGGATAGGCAGGAGCGTGCCGGCGGGGAGGCGCGTGTCTCCCGAAACCGGGGAGTTTGCTGGAGAAAGCAGCTGTGTAGCTGCGGGGAGGGAGGATGCATGGATGGGGACCGGAGGGAGAAGACTCGCCTGGCCTCCCCTGGGCTCACCCAGTGCCGATGCCCAAGTAATTCAAAAGTGAGTCCTTCTCTTTAGGGGAGAGATCTTCCTCTGGGAAGATAGGTGCTGTTGGGGAGAGGGGGCAGGATCCAGCTGGAGCCAGGCTGTGTTTCTGGGGAGGCAGCTTTCCTTTGACACCGAGGCTTGGAAAAATCAGTGGTGAGAAGCCCAGGGATGAACTGGTACTTGTTCTGGTGGCGTGTCTATTCTGGGTAGGTAAATAAGCGGTGGGGACACATCCCTCCTGTGCCCTGGCCGTGCCCTCCACGGGAGAACACCACCGTCATGCAATTCAGTCGGCTGTGAATCCTGTACTGTCTCATGTGCCATTCACACTTTTCCTGCCACCACCCCAAAAAAAAGGCAGTTCTGCTGAAAATAGACGTGGGGCCATGACCTGCAGAAGCAGCGCTTTGGCTTTGGGCTCCCATTGCGTCCGGGGAGAGCAGCCTGACCAGCCTGGTGTCCCCTGGGGGTGTGCGGGCAGGGGGGTGGCAGGGGTAGGAGCTCTGATCCCCCGGAGCCAGGTTTTTATTTTAATTCTAGTTGAAGCATCATGGAGCTTGCATCTGATTAATTATAACCATCAGAGAGAGAGCGCAGAGCTTTGCTCCTGCCCTCCTCCTCATGCTGCTTTCTGCGAGCGTAACGGTGGGTACCTGGAAAGTCTCATGTTGGACGTGATAAATATTTAGCTGTGCTTCAGCAATCCCTTTCCCTCCCTGGAAGGATGCTCCCCTGTTTTTTTTTTTTTAGTGGATAATGCTTCTCCCTGAAGGCTGCTGCTTTTATTTTCCAGCTCTGGGCTGCGGTCCAGGGCTGAGCCGGAGTTTGCTTTGCCCCCGTTGTTTGCGAAGGTGGTCGTTGCTGGAGGAAACTCATATGTGCTTTGTAGAGCTTCCCTTTGGGTGCCTGGGAATGGGTGCGGGTTTCTGGTCCCGGTGATTTTGTGATCTTGAGAAGCCACCGCTGCGGACGTGGGGCTGTGTGGGTTTTTGGACGGAAGATGGTTTTTCACTGGTGTTAATAAGATGCTGCCCGGGCAGGCTGTTCGCTGGGGAAGGAGCTGGGAGAGGAACTTGCGTTGGCTGGGGAGGTGATTTTACTCTACCAACAAAAAGTTTGGGGTTTTACTGGCATGACTCAGGACTGCTTGTGGGTACGTAAGGAGCTAGATCTACCCGCCGCCTCTTTTGCTGACAAAACTCTGTAGCGCGGGTCGAGTATTAGCCAGGGATTTTGAGTGGGGGAGAGGGCAGAGAGGATTTTTTCTGGTGGAAACTGGAAGTTTCTGTTCTTTTTTTCAGCTTGGGAGATACCCCATCTCCCCACAGCCCCTTATCTGCGTGGGGACGATGCTGCACTGATACCGTGGCAGCGTTGTGAGTCTAAATGTTTGTCGCCCCAAGGAATACCATAATTACTGGGCATGACTGGAGCTATCTCAGATATCACGGTGGTGTCTTGTGGCCCCAGCTGGCCTCGGTTTGCAGTGGGTCTGAGTCTCTGCTCCCTTTTCTGGAGCTGGGACGGGGCTCCCTGCCTGCACCTTTCTCTTGCAGCCGCTTCTCTGTCCAGCAAAAGGCTGGAGCAGAGTTGCTGCCCATGCGGGATGCAGCGGGTTATGGCGTGGCTACGGGGAAGGGCAGGATTTGGGGGTCTCACGGTCCCAGCGGGTAGGGGTGGGAGGGAATCGCTGCCTAATGCTGGGTGAGGTTCTGGACCTGCAGTGAGGTGGACCCTCTCCAGCATTCCGTTCCTCCAGCATCCTTTTCCCCCCGCAATCCCGTGCTGCGTTGTCCACGTGGCTTTATTAATCCACGGGCATAATACCGCAGGGGTCCTTCATGCACGGTCTGCTCTGTCAGCCTGTTGCAAGAGAAGATGGGCAGCGCTGGAAGAGCGCGTATCCCTTTCAAGCCCGGGAGGCTGGCGGGCTTTTCTGTGTGGCGCGATTGCCCTTGTGTGTGCTGCTGGATCTAACATCGGGGAAAACGGGGAAACGCTTGAATCACAGGCTTTAAGGTCGGGAGGGATGGTGGCGAGCGTCGTGCTCGGCTGGAGGTCAGGACGTTGCTTCTAGGGATTACTGCAGCCGGTCCATCAGCTTTTGGGCGAATTAAGGCAGATTGTGTAAAAAGACACCTGATGTTGTTTTTAAAGACATTCGGTGCTGGAGTTCGGTTTCTCCGAGATGCGAGTGTCGTGGCCGCGGGGAGCTCCGTGGTGCGCTGAGGTGTGGTGCAGCGGGATGTCTCTGCTCTGTGCTCTGGGAGGTCGCCGCTGAACTCGGTCCGTCCCGTGCTCTAAGCCTTAATTTCATGATTTCAAGTGAAATACTTGCCTATCTTTTTTTTTTCTTTTTAAAATAAATTTTTGTTAAAAACATAACTTGAGTGGAAGAGGAGGCAGGATGAGGAGGAGACAAAACTTACCAGAAGTTGTTTGTAGAGCATCCACCCTTCCTCCCCTCACACCACCACCACCACCACCAAAGAAAAATCTAGTTTTGGAAAGGAAGAAACCTCCAGAGTGCTCAATACAAGTAATTTCCCATCAGAGGCTGCTGACCTTAGCTGTGGTTTGGCACTGGCATCAGCCTGCCTGCTCGTATCCGATGAACCTCTCTGAGGATGACGGTGGTGCTTGGACCCTCTCCTCCCCGGGAGCTGCCTGTTGGGCACCGAGTGTTCCTTGTTGCGGGGTGTTTGTACTGCTTGTCTCATCTCCTGCCTCGATAGTGCCTGTCGTGTCTTTTAGGAAACTTAAAAGCAGCTTTTAATGATTGTATTTCGTTCCCGTAAAGGTCTTGGAGATTTCCGATACGGGATGCATCAAACCCCGCAGCCGGGATGGGGTCCTGCCGGCATCTCTTCGGCGGTGCCGAGAGCCGCATCCTCCCTTACCATCTGCCAGTGACGGGTGCGGGTGGGACCGGCGGCGCAATGACCTGCGGCGCGGGGCAGAGGGACAGGAGGGGAAGAAGCTCATCGGCAGGGCTTGGCAGGTGACGGTCATGTGTCTGACAGATCATAAACACGCAGGGCTGGTTACGTGGACGGGCCGAGGGTGGTTTAGGGGAGGATGACGAGGTTATCTAGGGAGTGTCAGCTTGTCTGGGCTTGCAGGCCAGTTAGATACTGCCTTGTGGCGTGCGTATATAAATTCCCTCCTAGCCTGAACCTCGCAGGGACGGCTGACGAAGCAGCCTGCCTGCGCTCTGCGAGTTGGCTGCGGTGGGTTGGGTGCCACGCAGCCCTGGTCGTCCTTGCTGGTGTTAATGGCAGCCCTTTGAGATGGCAGCATCCTGACCCGGCTTTCCTGGCATCCTGACCGGAGGGCTTTCGCCATCCATCTCAAAGCCGCTGGAGCAGATGTCCTCTCCGGCTCCGTGCACCTCTCCCTGCAGGAGACTCTTTCCTGTTAAAGGTAGTGAAGGGCCAGCGCACCGTGCGGTGGGGGTATTTTTGGCTGGAGGATGGAGATCTTGGTTAACTGCTGTCGGAGTGACGAAGTTGAGGCTTGAGAGGGAGACGATGGAGCAGCAGAGCGTGCGGCCCCGAGGACGGTCCCTCTGAGTCAGTCCTGAACGCGTGCCCCACGGTGCGGGGGGGTGTGTTGTCCTGAAGGATGTCTTTGCAGCTCGTCACTAAAAATGACGTGGCTCTTCTTCCCAGAGCCAGATGTGCTCACTATCGAGGCTTTTTAAGAAAGCTGCTCTGCGTGGTTAAAAATCCCCTGCCGCTGCTGACCGCTTGGTTTCTCTCCTGACGTGCTGCCAAGTTGCACCTCAGCCAAAGATGAGACGATCTTGTGCCGATATGTCGCTTGGGCTGCTTTTTGTCATCTTCCAAGCACCTTTAAAAGGTGCTTGGGGGTAGGTGGCAGGCTCAGCTCCACGTGCCTGTTTGTAAAACCCCGTGCCTGCACCCAGAAAATCCCTGCTGGCACAGGGCAGGGCAGCACAAGGCATTTTTGTGCGTGTGCCTGTGTGCTCAGCTGACTTTCAAGGTTTCCCTCATCTCCCAGCAATTAAAATCATCCACCCGGTGCCGAATCTGCACCCGGCTCACCTGCGATGCTCCCTGCCAGCTCTCAACCCCTTGGGCAAGAGCTCAGTGGTCAGAAAAAATGATGTAACGGGGCAGAAAGGATGTGGGTGCCGGGGAGGTGGGAGGCGATGCTGCTGGGGGACCGGCACGGACCTGTCCCAGCTTCCGTGCCGTGCTCCGGCTGTCCTCTTTGGCAGCACCCGTTTACCTTAAGGGTGGAAGCAGCCGCACGCTGCCTTAAGGCTGCCAAAAAAGGAGGTAGTGGTGCATCTTTTAGGTCTGCTGCTTCTACAGCCCGCTGCGTTCACTCTTCGTTAGCATCTGCAGCCCCTTTCCTCCAGGTTTTTGGTTGATCCCTGCGATCGCTTGGCTGTGAGCATTGCTTGCCTTGAGCGTCAGTGGCGAGCACTGGGTGCTGGAGGACGGCTAGCACCGGCCAGGGCTGGGCTTGTCCTCCGAGCCGAGGATACCCGTGGGGCTGTGCCGGGGCCGGGCTGCCTCTTGTGCTCTGCAGGTCTTGCTCTCTTGCCCAAGAGAAGCTTTTCACAGGTATTAATGACACCTGCCCCTGCCTGGTTTGTTGAAGGACGCTTGGGTGATGAGAGTGAAGTGGAGGCTGGAAGAGGTGCCTCTAGAAATGGCCAGGCAGAAATTGAGGGTGAATATTAATTGACGCTCTTATCAGCCCTGTGTGCGCTTTCTAAGGTGCTAGAAAACGACTCAGCTTTTCCTCCAGCAGCTCTCCTGTACGTGTGGTTTCCTTTTCTGTGTACGTTCCAGGTTGCTGCAAGAGTTTACCCTTGATTTTGAATCCATAAATAATTTCTTGTTCGGTAACTGTGGATTTCCCCGTGGGGTTTTACAGTTGCAGCTCAGCAAGGGAAACCGTGCATAACTGTCGCAGGGAAGGGAGCCAGCGTGCATTTCCCTTTATCTCAAACAGGTTTGACGTTTCACATGTCTCCTTCCAGCTCCTCTCCTTGCCGTTTCGCAAGAGCAGAGCACTGCTCCTGTCCCCAAAGCGCTGATGTGAGGCTCGCTCTTGGGGGGTAAAGGGGATTTTTAAGAAATTTATTATTTCTTATTTAAATGGAAATGGTTCTTGGAAGCCCTAAGTGTGTCCTACGAGAAGTTGCAGGCTGAAGTGCACTGAGTCACAGCCTGCAAGCCCTTGAGCTGGGACGTGAGCCGGATGCGTTGGGACCGGCCCATCTGCGGAGACCTCTGCCTTCCTGGGATGGAGCGATGGCTCTTTAATCCGGCTCTACTAGAAAAAGCCTGCAGTGCTCGCTTCCTCTGAACACTGGAAAAATTGCAGTGCAATCAGTGGATTTGAGAGAGGTAGGCAAGGAGTGAAAAGGGGGGCGGGGAATAAAAGCCCACCCAAGGCAAGCAGCGGAGCGAGGCTGTGCCCTTCCTGCCGGCACCCACGTGGGACTGCGGTGGCGAAACGCCGCCGAGCTGCAGGCACATTGCCCGCGGAACCCCTGCCTTTCCTAGGCACGAATCGAAGCTGCCTTGTGGGTACTGGGCAAATCTGCCGCAAAATAGGTGTTTTCCCCACGCGGAGCTGTTGGAGCCGCAGATAAGAGCCCGCGGGGGGGAGGCGGGAGGGGATGGTGGAGGGCGATGCTGGACAGTGGGGCTGGCAGTGATTTTTGGTGTGCTGATGGTCCAGTCTTTAATTGGGGGGTGGATTTTTAAGCTTTGCAGCACGGAGTTTGGAGGAACAAAGGAGAAATGTTTGCAGGTGCCTTTTGCAAAATATGGAGCTTAGCAAGTAAGTGGCGCTTGTCTTTGTATGTAGATATCTATACATATCTATATACGTCTATGCACATATACACCTTACGTTATAAGATAGATGTATCTTACTTTAACTTCCGAAAGCACTGAGCAGCAGGAGCTGATCCCATGGATCGGCTGGACATGGGACTTGTTTGGGGAATCTGTCCTCTGGGGCAGAGGAGCAGCGGCGGGAGAGCAAGAGGTACGTGGTGCGAGTCAGAGGGATGGTGTGGTTAATGCCAGGAGAAGAGGCTGCAGGTCCGGCTCGCTGCGGCTGAGCTCTCGGTTTCGGGAGTCAGCTCTCCCCTCGCTACACCAGCCCTTACTCCCAGCCCCGTTGCAAGCAGGTCACGGGGACCAGAGGGGTCACCTGCCACCTCTCGTGACTTGGGAGCGTTATTAGCGGTTAAGACTGATGCTTTTTGGCTGGGCGCTGAGGTTTGAGTGCGGTAACAGGCTTTACACGGAGATAAGGCTGAGCGGTGGCCTGAGGGGAATTGGGCAGTCTTGGTGTTCCCTGGCTGCTCTCAGCCTGTGGTTTTCCTTTGCCTCATCCGTGCCCAGGAAAGCTTCCTAGCTCCCCCTTCACCTCGTGATGGGGGGGATTTTTCTTTCAGAAAAAGTCGGTGGAGAAACTGGGGATTCCAACTGGCTGTGTCTGCTTTGCACCAGCTCTCTGGTGCGATGAGCCCTTTGCATTTGTGTCTTCTGCTCGGTTCCCTGGAGCGGGGAGGGGACAGGGTGAGAGAGGCAGGGAAATGGGACGGCACCAAAGATGCACCAAAAAGAGCAAAGAGTTGGTGTGGGACAGCGGGAGATGTAGGGGAGTGTACCACAGTGCTTGCCTGCTGCTTTCCGTAAGCTGCCGGATCGGCACCCGGCTCTGAAAGAAATAATCAAAGGTTTTCCCTGCTCCTCCAACCCGGAGACGTGGTGCTGGGTCACCGCCGGAGATCGGAGGTTTTCCTCTGAAGATGCGCAGGCTTCGTCTGCCTGAGCCGTGGTGGCATCCCTGGGGCATCCGAAGGCGGTGGAGGAGCTCCTCTCTCCTGAGCTATGCCTGGGCGCTCCCTGGGTTCCTCTGTCTCAGCTGGGGAGAGCGTCTTGGCGTGGATGTAATTGGGGAAAAACACGGTAAAAAATAGCAGATGAGCTTGTCGGGTCTGTTAGGCGTAAGTGTGCGTGTTGGTTCAGGCAGGCAGAGCGCGGAGTCGGTGCTGCCTGAGCCGTGCTGTGCCTGGGGATGATGGACAGACCTGTTCTGACTTCCCGATCCCCCCAGCTGAGTTTGCAACGCCTGCGGTGAGATAACAGACCTAAAGCACGTGAACTGTGCACGCTTGGTCCCGAGTCACCGGGAAGCAAGAAACACCAGGCTGCAGGATGTCACCCTCCGGGGCCGGGAGGGTAACGTCACTGCGAACCATGGGAGCAGCTGCCTGCCCCGTTCTCCAGCGCAGACGTTGGTCTCAGGAAAGTCCTGCCTGAAGTCTCTGGGCCAGGGAAGCACCTGGGTCGGTCTCTTGTTTCTGCCCCTCTCTCGGAGCACACAGCTGCGGACGTTGAGGCTTTCCTTGTTTTTTTTTTTTCCCCTCCATAAATTCTGTTTTCAGAGCAGGTGCCTGCTCTGTCTTACATCATTTTCAGAGATGAAATCACTCTATCCCTGCCCAAAATAAATTGGAGGGAGGATGGTAGAAAGCTAATTTTATTTTTTTTAAAATTTTTAAAGAATAGCATGAGAAGCAGAGAGGGAATACTTTGCTCTCTTGCCAAGTTTACAGAGTTTTGGGGAAACCTGGAACTACTTGAATTGCACCAGTTTGGATAGAAGAAGAGTGTCTGTTGACTCTGGAGTTGAGTTACAGCTGACAATTGAAAAGTCAAATGATTCTTTCCCTTTCCCAGAAAGAAAAAAAATCTAACCATGTGCCTCCTGTCAAGCTGATCTATTCCAAAACTGGTTTGAGTTTTCTCTCCCATCGGGGAAACTGTCACCAGCTGGTCACATCAATTCCAAATAGGTTTTATTTTTCCATGGCTTCGCCTACGGGCTGAGAAATCAAAGGGAGGAGCAGCGTTGCTCTGGGGAGGGCCGGGTACCGCTGGCAGGGAGATGGGCACAGGTGACGGTGGCTCTGCCGCTTCCTTTTTCTCTGTTTCTGGGGTTTGTTTAGCGTGCTCTTTGCTTCTCTCTGAGCACCGTCTCCTTTGCCTTCACCTAACAATTAAGGCGTTGGGGCTGGGATTGCTTCCAGACCTTTGTCTCATGGCGGCTTGCCAGCGTCTGCAGCCGAGTCGGTGCAGCCCGTGCCGGTCCCACGAGATGGCTCGTGGCCGCAGGTTTCACGCTGGCCGTGCACCCCGCGGGCTGGCCGGACCCATGTGCTGCCCACTTCCATGGGTCCTGATGAGCTGTGGGTTGGGTTAATAACCCATCCCTAGCGTTGTACCACCGCCCCCCAGCCTACCCTCGGTGGGTCCACGTTGCCATTGCGCTATAGCTGAACTTTGAGGAGGTGCGGCTTCCGCTGCTGCTTTTTGGGGGAGAAAATCCAGTTGGAGCGATGGATGCAAAGGAGGCAGTCTCCAGCCCCGCGGAGGATGCTTTGCCCGCACCCCGGCTCGGTGCCTGCTCCGAAGAGGTGCCCCTGTGACCGTAACCACCTTCACGTTGGGGTTTTGCACAAGCTCTGGTGCAAAGCAGCACGAGTCTTGGTATGTGCATGGCATGTCCTATAATGGCATAGTGCAAACGCCAGCTAGCCGGTGCTTTTCAGCTTCCCGAAGGCAGTCTGGTCTCTCCTCGCATGCGTTTCTCAGAGGGGAGCCTGTGTGTCCCATCATCACAGGGCTGCAGGACAGCAAGCTGCCACCTGGGAACAAAACACAAAATCAAACTTTTTTTTTTTCCCAGCCCTCGGGGTTATGCAGGTAACCTAAAAATACAGCTGGAATGTAACTGGGCGGTGACATCCTCCCGGAGCTGCCGGCAGAGCCGGCGCGGCTCACGGCGGCGTTATCTGGCCGGTGCACGGAGGCCGGGTGTGGCTCCGAGCCCCGGAGGTGCCAGCACGAACGTCGGCCTCTGGCTGTCGGTAGCTTCGGCGAACGTGCCCGTCCCCAAATCCCTCGCTGGGTACCAGGAGGTCGCACCCTTCTCCCTTGCATCGGTCTCCCCTTCTCCCAGCCGCGGTGGCTCCGTTGGTGTGACATCCCGCTCCGTCGGAGGAGACGAGCCCTGCGTGGTATCGGTGATTGATTGTCCCCAAGCACTGTCTGAGGGGATCAGGATGATGACCCCGTTACCTTTCCCATTGGATTCGGTTCAAAGGCTTTGTTTAAAAATAGAGCTGCTGCAGAGTTTCCAGGCTACGGGTCCCGTGCACAGCTCGGGCATGCGGGGCTTTCCCGTGGGACGTGCACCTCGTGCGTGGAAAGGCGAGTGCATCCCGGGCTTGGGGCAGCAGCTGCGTTCCGGCCTTGGCCAGGGGAACTGCGGCAATTCCGGTTGGACTGCAAGGTGCAGTGGGCGTTGGGCAGCACGGCGCTGGGACAGCGTGGCCAGCTGGTGCGTGGACTTTTCTGATTAGAGGGAAAGGGGTGTCCCATGAAAATCGCCCCCTCCCCTGGTTAGGCAGGGACTCTTCTTTCGGGGCAGGTGAAACTGTTCATTTTTTGCTCAACCCCAAACACACACCTGTAAAAAGCTCCTGGCTGACCCGAAATGGGGCATTCCTTTTTTGCCACTCACGGCAAAGCGGCTCTTCCCCGGTCCCCGGCTGTGATGGTGACCCAGCCTTAACCAAACCGGCCTCGGGAGACGCTGCCTCTCCGTAGGGGAAGGGTGGGGAGAGGGACCCGGCATTGGCAGGGCGCTCTTTGAGCTCATTGCTGTTTTTAAGGGTGTGCTCTTCCATTTATTCAAGCCAGCCCACTGGCAGGAGGCTGCTGGGAGCGATGGGAGCGTGGCTGCCATCCCACCGGACCCCCGCCTCGTCCCTGGCTCTGCCCCGGCGTACCTGGACCAGCAGCAAGTGCCTTGACTTCTCCCGCTGGCAGGATTTGCTCCCTGGGCTGTCCCGCCGGGACGTCCCAGCCCAGAGGCGTGGGGAGGCTTCGTTAAAACCAGTGAAACAGCCGATGCCTTTTGTTCCTCCGGGATTACCTGTAGCGTGTAAAGGGCTGGATGATTAATGTCAAATGGCATGCGTCTTTCAAGGCCGGGCAATTCCTACCGTGTCGGCAAACTTTTGAAAGAGCTGCCAATGGTGAGACTTGAAAGGATGTTTGGGTTTGTTTTTTTGTTTTTGTTTTCTTTTCTCTTTTTTTTTTAAGATGCTTTTGAGATGTCGGGAAGCTCTGCTTTATACCACCCCTGCTCCTTGGGCACCGAAACCCAACAGGACTAATTCAAGGGAGACCGTGTTTCCCATCCCACCTGCTGGGTTACGGACTTTGCAGGTGTCTGTAAAGATCCTTGGAGCGTCTTATGTCTGGGTCGGGGAATTAGCTGTCAAGCCAGAGGGTTAATGACGGGAGGACAACGCAGCATCTTTCTCCCCAGGAGTGCCGGGGACGGGTGCCACTGGCTCTCGGTGCCGTCTACGATAGCACCTCCTGCGTCAGCATCCTTTATGTGCTGATGATCTGTGCCTGCAACTATACCCTGGGAGTGGAAATGCGCCTGGGAAAATATCTTCTGCAGTCCTTCTGGGGCTTATATAAACACTATTTAAAATTAGAGTCACTCATTATGTTGGTATGTGCATTTACCTTGACCTCTGACTTTTCTGCCTGGAAACGTGTATGGCCCGGCACAGCCTGCGAGTGAGGGAATAGCCCAGGAGCGAACTGGAGGCATGTTTTCTGTAATTAGTTTAAGGTAAAGAAGCTGGTACAGTATCTTCCCTCCAGGCTGACAGAGAAATCGAAAACAAAACTGCAGCCTGTCAAAGCCGAGTCTGGCTTTGATCGGGAACATCAGCACCGGCTTCTGCCGGGCTGGTTTTGAGGGAAAGGGGAAGAGCAGTGATACTTTGCCACGGCTTTTCTTGCACGTGTTTGCAGAGAAATGAATGATTTTTTTTTTTTTTTCCTACGCCTTCGTCTCTCTCTGTTGCTGTTTACCAGCCAAATCCGTGCTGCAATTTATATTTTGCCACCAGAGATGCCGTCTCGGTTGTCACCCTGGAATAGCTGCTAAGCTCCGTGCCGGTATTGTCATGGAACAATATTTCTACTATTTGTTGTGGTAATAGTTGTTAGTGGCAAAGCAATTAGCGTGTCACCTGCAGCACAAAGAAATGTGACCTCTTTCTATCCCGGCACCCCCTCGGTGCCCGAACCAGCGAGCGTGGGCTTCCCCCTGCCCGGCTGGTGCTGGGTGATGGCGGGGCTGTCCTTGAGCAAGGCTCGCTCCGGTGGGATGCCTGGGCAGGGGGATGGAGGAGGCGGGAGTGGGCTCTGCCTAAAGCTTGGGTTTGGAGGATTTAATTTGTCGGAAGAAAACGCGTCCCACCGGGATGCACTGTAGCAGTCCAGTGCTTCGATGGCTCCCGGAGCTGGCGCTGGCTCCCCCCTGGTTTCCTGTTGACGTCATCTGCTATTTCGCCGCTGCAGTTTTTACAACTGTTGAGCTTTCAAGGGTAATCGGAGCCGAGACCGGCCAACCTCGGCAGCTGCAGATGAGGGAACGCGGTGCTACCTTCCCCGTCTCCCCCCGCTCGCCTTCGCTGCCGCTCCCAGCCTCGCCGACCCCCGGCAGCCGGGGACGCTGGGCGAGGAGAGCTGCGTGAAGCCGGCGAGCGCTTCGAGCCATGCATTCCCGCTGAAAAGAATCATCGGTGCTTGCAAGAAGTGCCGTGTGCTGGATCCTGCAGGATTTTTTTTTTTTTTTCCCTCCCCTCCCTCCTCCAGCCCGCCCCCATCCCTCTCTTCTGCCAGGCGTGCCGGCGCTGTTCTTCATTTCTGGGAAACCATGGACAAGAAGCAAGGTAGATGTTGCAATTTCCAAAAGGCATCGTGGAGGAGAGTGAAGGGCTGATTCTGGCGCTAAAAGGGGCCGTGTAACTTTTTTGGGTCAATCCATGCGGTTTTGCTTCTTTCTCCTTGCTTGGGCGGGGGATTGGTGTTTGCAGCTGGGGATCTATTTTTAAAGCACTGGAAACTTGCATGTTCTGTGTGGGGTTGAAACCCTGGCATCTTAATTGTAAAAAAAAAAAAAACCAAAGAAAACAACCTAGCATGGTTAAAGGGAAATATTCAGAGGGTAAAGCCAGCTCCTGGCTGCGGTTTTGGTTGCATTCCTGGGATGCAGGTTTTCCAGCAGCTCTTGCCTGGTTGTTCGCTGCTAAAAAGCCTGTTGCATTGGAAGGGCGGGTGCCGCCGGCGGCCCCGGCAGTCGGGAGCTCTGATTCAGCGCAGGCTGACAGGTTGTTTTGGGGCTGCAAGGGGCTTTTTCCGAAGCGTGGTTTTTTTCCTCCTCCTGGCTCGCTTTTTCTGCAGAAGTGGCGAGCGTGGGGCGGCGATGACCCGCAGGAGCCCCTCTCTGCAGCGGCACCTCGGCGGGCTGATGAGTGACGGCTTTCGGCAGGTTGAGAGCCCTTTTTCCACTTCCACAGATAGCTTTTTCCACTCTCAACGGTGGAAAATAGCACAAAGTGTGCCTGTGAGGAGCTGGCTCTCATGACCAAAGCAACCAAATTCCCCTCTCTGCTTTGCACCCTGCCTCTAATTTCTTTCATTCTTTTTTTTTTTTTTTGGATGCTTTTTTTGTTCCAGCTCTTTCTTTTCAGCAGGGCTGGGATCCACCCTCCAGCCCTCTGCCCCATTCGACTCTCCTCCTCGGATCGAGGAGAACCGGGATGCATCCCAAACATTTTCCCCAGCGCTAACAAAGCGGTGTGGCTCTGGAAGCAGCCTCCCGTGCCGCAGCCGTCCCCAGGACTTCACCTGGGGCTGGAACCAGAGCCCTGGGGAGGCAGCAGAGGTTTAATTTCAAAGGTCAGCTCAGGCAAATAGTTTTATTTACAGTTCTTTAGATTGTCCTGTTCATTTTTCTCCACCCACGCCAGTGGAGTGGGAAGGATAAACCTCCCGGGGAGGGGTGCAACTTAATAGGACTGAAGTTGGTGGTGGGGAAGATGAGGATTCAGATGTTGAATTAAGCAGTTCCAGGAAAAGTCTGTGTCAGTTCTTAGCTGGTGGAGATTATAACATGAGAAAAAAATTGTTAGGGTTTTTTTTTTTTTTCTTCTTTAGGAGGAAATGGTTCCTTTCTTAGCATAAAGGATGCAGTTACGTGCCTGCGGCATCACGTGGGTTACAATCTCGTCCGCACCAGGAACTTCTGTCAGCTAATTTTCCCCTGCCCGGGTGCAAGGCGCTGTGCCGTGTGCCCCCGCGGCCGGCAGCCCCTTCCGCTGCCCGGAGCACCGCACCGGCAGCGCCCAGCCGTGGGGCTGGCAGCAGAGCCCTGGGGCTCGTAGGGGTAACCGGGATGTGTCCCCAAATCGCCCTGTCCCACTGCTGCCTTTTTGCCCACGCGAAGGGATCTCTACAGGGGAGCTGCGTTGCTCTGTGCTTGCAGCCACCTCTTGCAAGAGCCCAGCGCCCTGGGAAAATGGGGTGTTTCCAGGATTTTCAGGTGACATAAACCATTCTTCAGGTTATAGCAATTCCTCCCGCACAGACCCTGCTGGGATCCCAAACGCGGGAGAGGCAGTGCCGAGGCCTCGCTGGTGAGAAGGAGCTGACAGCAGCTGCCTGCGGGGGCTAAAAGCAAATGCTGCCCTGGGATGTACTCGGGACAGAAGGGCTTGAATTGCAAGGTCTTGTCATGCCCATCCCACTGCCTTTTTGTTCCTCCCATTTTATTTTTCTCTCCCCCTTTCTCCACCCTCATTCACCCCGAAACAGTGCGTGGGCTTTCCCTGGGGGGCTGCAGAGGCTCAGGATCGAGGTCACCTCCCGGGGGGTGATACATCCAGCTCTGGGGCTCGGAGGCAGCCCGCCAGCCTCTGGGTGCTTGGGGGGCGATAGCGGGGAGGCTGTGCGATAGCGGGGAGGCTGTGCCGTGCCCCCACCTCCCGCACCGGGGCTCTGCCTGCCCCGAGCAGGCTGGGCAGAGCTTCAGGGCAAGACTGCTTCTTGTTCTTTTTTCTTTTTTTCTTTTTCTTTTTTCTGTGCTCAAGGGGAAGTGGTGCCTGCCCGCTCAACCTCTGCCCAGCCAGACCCGTGCTGGCACTGCAAGAGGCTTGCAGCAAGAAGAAACAGTTCAGACCAGCCTGCAGGTTACTGGAAAGCTCGTGGCAAATTTTGCGAGAGCCGTAACAGGCGAATCCAATCTCTGCCTCGGCTCCCCCGGCTGCAAGGAAGCATCGGGGCTGATTTTATTCCTGCAGGCATGGGCTGAGCTGGGTTTTCCACCAGCGTAGGTGGCCCAGCCGGAGCCTGGGAGTGGTGGCAGAATACCTCCAGTTTAATCAGTGCTTTTTCAGGCTGGAGCTAGGAAATGTGTTTTGGGGCTAGGCGTGCCAGGGTGGGAAGGGGATTGTCACTGACCCTGGCAGTACAATGCTGGGAAGTGAGTGAAGGGCAGTGGTTTGGGGGTACAGGGAAGCGGGCTGATGTGCAGGACCCCCGTTATAGCAGAGTTCACGGGGGATGACTGATGCACAGAAACGTTAAATGACTCTCCTGTATGGTGCGGGGGGTTTGTAATGGGGAATCTCCCCATCCCTCACAGCCCCTCTAACCCACGCTTGCAAATCCTCCTGCCTGCGAGCTTGGGCTCCACCGAACGACACTTCGATTCCGAACCCGGGGCTGGGTGCTCCCAACACCCTCTGGCCTGGCTCTCGCAGCCAGGGCTAAGGAAGGGCTGACACCGCAGCCTGCGGGACGCCTGGCTCGGGGAGCGTGTGGACCCTGCTCCTGCCGCGTGAGTCACCGCGCTGCGGCCGGCGCTGCCAGGGGAGCTGGCGGCACAGAAGGCGCTTTGTGCCGGCTGCGGGATTACTATGGCAATTGGGGAGAGGGAGAGCAAACAAATTAAGGAAAATACCAGCCGGGATGGGGGGCATTTCAGGGCTTCATGTAGAGGTCTGGCTGGTAACTGCTTGGGAGTGCTGCGTGGAAAACCGCTGTCTGTGTTTCGGAGCAGGTCACAGGGGAGAAACACTCAGTACAAGTCTCCAGGTCAGCAGTGAGCTAAATCCATCCCGCTGGGTGGGATGGGACGTGTGCCCACGGTGAGCTCCCCAGCTTGCTTGGGTGCAGAAGGCCTCTGGGGACCCCAGTTTTTAGGTTCTGTGGTCATCCCGGCACGCTGAGTAGCGAGAGGCTGGGTGTGGGAAGGGGAGGCATTTCTGAACCCGCGGACGGCATCTTTCCTTTGGCTCTGTTTTGCATTTGCTCCTGTTATCTCTCAAACAGGTATTTTGCAAAGTGTCACCAGTGGGCATGCTGGGCTATTGATAGTCCCCCTCCCAGCCCTGCTGGGTGGGTGATGGGGAAGGGAAACTTTGCAGACTCATGAATTAGAAGCCGCGATTGCTGTGACACGGTCAGGTCTCCAGAGATGGTTTCTAGCCAAGCGGGATCAGTTTCGGGTGGAGCGGTTCGCTGGCTGGTTTCATTGAGCTGGAAGTTCACGTTGCTCCCGTAGCTCATGGGAACTGTGCTGATCCCAGACATTATGGGCTGGCTCTGGTGCAGGAAAGGTGGCAGATAAGATGGGAGTATGGACTGATCCGTGCTGATTCTCTCAGCAGGGAGGGATGCTGCTGGTCCCGCAGCTGGGACCTTTGCAGTATCTTGCAGACCAGCTTTCACCTGCAGCCTCAGCGAGGTTTGCATTTGGGGAAGGACAGGACTGGAAAAGTGGGTTTCAGGCACCTGTCTTAGTTGAGGCATCTGGAGCTGGTGGGGAACAGGGATGAGGATGGGGGCTGTCTGTGCTGGGAATGTGCTGGACACGTCCTTCTGTCTCGCTGCTGCTGCAGGAGCTCTCGCATGGTGCTGCGTCTCCTGCTGAAATCCCAGCTCCTCGCCTCTCCCCTCCCTTCCCCGGCAGCCTTCGGAGTGCTGGACTTTGTCCGTACGCCTGTTCCCAGGAGCCAGGCAGGTAGGAGCCGTTTTGAAGGGCTGTCCAAGGCCACGCCGAGCTGTCTGCTCCCAGCCCCGTGCCTGGAGCACACCTTGCTGTTTGTGCTTTTTAATGCATCTTCCAGGTCTGTGCAGCCTTTAGCTGCAAAGCGCAGCTGCCCCCTTGTCTCTCTTGGGGGGATCAGGATTTCGACGCGCTCAGCTGTATCCCAGCCCCTCATGGGCTGTTTATTTTCCCAGCGAGCTGGGGTGGGTGTGTGAGCTGTTTGCTGATGGAGGAAGGGCTGGGGCTTCGGTGAGCAGCCTGGGGTCCGCGGCACCGCAGGGAGCTGATTCTCAGCCCTGCGCAGGTCTCCTCTGCCCATTGCTGCCCGCTGGCCCCCCGGGCTGGTTATCTCTTGTCCCTGTAGTTTCATCTGCAAGTGTTGGACCTGCCTGAACCCCGCTTCCCTCTGCAGCAGCGGGTTATGTTATCTCAGTGCTGTTTGGAGTTGGGGGGAAGCGGGAAGAGAGCATCTTCTTGCCAGTCATTCCTGATGGAGTCGTGCCTTGTCTGGCGGGGTCTCAGCCTCTGCAAGCCT
Source organism: Gavia stellata (assembly GCF_030936135.1). Classification (NCBI taxonomy): domain Eukaryota; kingdom Metazoa; phylum Chordata; class Aves; order Gaviiformes; family Gaviidae; genus Gavia; species Gavia stellata. The sequence continues at coordinate 4,200,928 of NC_082611.1, forward strand.
GGGTTTGTGGCCAGTTGACTACTGGCTTTTATAGCCAGCTCCTGTCTGGTTGTACCCGGGTTTCCCTTCGTTGTGTGTGGGGTGTCCCCTCTCCTGCTGGGACTAACTCCTTGGTTTTGCTTGAGGTTTGATGGCTGTCGCCCTCCCTGCCAGATCCGACCCACGCTGCAGAATGAGTCTGGGTCTTCCCAAGAAGGCCTGGGTGGGGGCCGGGGGGCTGTGGGGCAAGGAGGAGCTGGACAGGGAGCGTTTTCGGGAGCCCTGTGCATCGCTAATGGCATGGGGACCTCTTGTGGCTGGAGAAATGGGGATCCGGCCAGGCTGGGCTGGGCTCCGGCAGCCCGTCTGCCTGCAGCGCAGCCGGGAAGGCTCTCCTTGGGAAGGCTGTCCTTGGGAAGGCTCTCCTTGGGACGTGCGTGGGACCATGAGGGGTGCAGGGTTGGTACCCGGCGGGTCTGGAGCATGAAGGCTGAGCTGGTGTCTCCCTTCTCCCTTTCAGATTCCAAAGGATCCTTGGAGCCGCACAAACCAGGTAAGTGCCCAGTGGAAATTGCAGCTTTAACCCATCTCCTGAACATCAGCAATTAAAATCCCCAAAGAGAGGGGACTGTTAATGGCCATGAAGGGTAAACAGCACTTTTGGGGTGTCTGAGGAGCACTGCAAGGCAGTGCTTGGCTGCGAGACTTGGAAAATGGTCTCTGTCAGTGCACCCCTGGGTATTTCTGCAGGCAAGTGCCTGACAGGGACATGGAGACCCACTCGTGCTCTGGCTCTTGCCTGAAATTTTGGGCAAGTCGTGAGCACTGTGACCTTCTTGTCATCTTGGCATAGCTGCACAGTGTAGGGGGTCTGGGCCCTGCCTCCCCTACCTGGTTGCTGCAGGCAAGAGGATGCTTGAAGGAAGAAAAGGAAGAATGCTGGTTGCTCACATGTGCATCTTCTCTTCCAGTGAAAAGCAAGAAGAAACGGGAACTGAGGATAACATGTGTCCCCATCAAACAGCCTGTTGCCAACACAACGTAAGTGTCTCTGCTGCTTAAAGCCAGCCGGTGGTTCTCTGGAGCTGGATCCGGTGCTGTCTCAAGGGGAATGGCCCCTGAAGACTTCACAGAGTCAGCATAGTTTTTTTTCTCTTAAGCTCTGGCTTGTGGGTGATGAGAAGGAATTACACACGTATGCACACGTGCGTGCGGACACATACACAGCGTGTGTCTCTCTTTCTGGGAGGTGCCTGTTTGATTTGAAATGGCTGAAAGGCAAAGGCTAGGAGACTGCTGGGAGACTTTCTTCAGTCTTTCTGCCATGGCTGTGCCAATGCCAAAGGGCAAAGACATGGTGGAGAGAGCAAATCTGCCCGAGGGAAGAAAAGGGGAAGGTTTTTAGCACAGGGGAAGAGAAGAGGTGGTGGCAGCTGGACCACGGCAGGAGCAGGGGGGTGAGGGTTGGGAGATGCTCTGCATGGCAGGGCATCCTCCCCCTGACCTGTCAGGCTGACCAGCGTCAGGGCTAGTTGGAGTTGTTTGCAGCTCCTCGCCTTGGTGCGAGGAGGACACAGACATCTTATATTGTTGTGCTGCTTGGTGCTGAGGGCTGGTGCCCAGCAGTATCTCAGGGCACTGGAATTTCTCTCTGCCCTGTTTGCTTCGTGCGGCTGATGCTTGTTATGCCGTGGGGGAGAGCCCAGGGTAGTGGCACTTGGTTTGACAAAGAGCAGACGGCTAAAATTATTCTTCTGTGGTGCTATTCCAAAACACCTTGGGCTGCGTCTCAACTGCTGAGCCTTGTTTGCTCCAGAAACCCTTTCTAGAGACTCTCCCAGCTCCAGGAAAGCAGTGAAATCCCCAAAGAGGAAATATCACTACCGAAAACCCCAGTTAGGTAGGGCAGATCTGCTGGAGGGGGAGCCAGGGGAACTCCGCCGTTAATGCGATGCAGCGTAGCATGCACATGCCGAGCCCTGCATGCAACAGCCACCTCCTTCCCCCACGGGTGCATCTGTCTCTGCTCCTATCGGTGTATGAATTTCCCCTAGAGAAAGCATCACGCCAGAGTTTGCGGGGTGCTTGCACGCCCAGAGCACTTAGTAAAAGCTGGTGCAAGCTATCCACAACTCCTTTTCTCTGTGCTTTTCAAGCTGCAGCGCAAATATTTGCACAGTGCAAGGCTTTTGCTGTGAGCCTGAAGTACTTCCTTGAAGCTGGAGGTTGCTGTATTGCTCTGTTGGGAATTGGGAGGCTAAACCAGTTGGGCAATCTCTCTTAGAAGGTCCCAGGGGATGGGGAGAGCAGAGAAGTGAGGCATGAGGGACAAAACATTTGTGTCGTCTCTAAAAGCACCGTGCTGCCCATAATGGGAAGTGGGCAATGATGGGGGAAAAAGCCGTAAGGGACGACTTTCACCCGTGCGGTGTTGTGCGAAGCGTGACACTGAAGCGCTGCCGGCTCTGCCTGCCACGCTGCCTGAAACAGGCCTGCGAGTGTAAACAAATGACTCACAGGTGAGGAATTACCTGTTGTTCCCTCGGCGTGCGTTTCGGGCTACGTGGCTGTCCTGTTACAACACCTGCCTGTCAAAACATGACAGCTGAGCTGCTCTGCCACAGAAACGTCTCATCCCGTCGATCTCGGTTCCTCGGGCTCCCGAGCACGGATAGTTTCATGGCCTGTTGGTTTGATGCATGCCTTACCTAGCTGACTCTCTGGGCTTCTCGCTGGCTGCGTGCAGCGAGTGCCTCGTAGGTGTGGGCTGAGGTGTTACTGGCATGATTAAAGCATTTGTGAGTGTTTGGACAGGGCTGGTTTGAACCCACGACAAGGCACAGTGGAAAGCAGCGGCTGAAAGTGCTCGAAGGAATGTGAAACCTGGCTCTGGCCAGGCTGGGGTAATGAAGCTGGGCTTTCTCCTGACTCTTTCTCTTTTCTTGCAGGCCCCCGAGGAACTTGGACTCCAGAGCATTCATTACCATTGGAGATAAAGTACGTGTCAATGTGTTTTATTTCTCACTTGCTTCCAGTTTTGTTTGCCTGTTGTATGGGGAGTTTTATGGATCATGCCTGACAACCTGTCAATTCGGATCTTGAGATTTCAGAGCACCCCATGAGAAGGACAGTGCCGTCCTGGTGCAACCTCATGGGATGCGTCTTTGCAGGGATGAGACATCCCACAGCAGGACCTTTCCCCTGTGGAGCAATGGGGTGTCTGCGTGTATTCAGAGCAGTGACTGTTGGGGAGCTGAACATGTCACCCTGCCTGCAAGACGGCTCGTCTTTGAGCCCGTGTGCTCGCTGGCTGGTCTCTCCTGCCTGCGGGCAATCCCTGCAAGGCAAGTGGTGTCAAAGGCTGGGCGTGCAGTTTTGTCCGCAGTGGGAGATCGCAGTAGTCCCTGACAGCTCCGCTGGCCACCTCTGAATGCACGGACCCAGCCCATCCGCCCTAAATCAGCGTGGCCTCACCACACTCTCTGGCTGCCCCAAACAAAGTCCCCTTTGTCCTGCTGACCCGCAGGGCTGTGTTACTGCCCGTGGCCCAGGAGAGGCTGGGCACAAAGCTTCTCTCTGGCTCTCCAAAGCCTTTCCTAGTGACCTCATGAAAAACATTGCTAGAAATAGCCACTGTCTCTCTTTTATTTCATTCTCTTGTTACGGGCTCTCCTGGGGCTGCAGAAGGCTGTTTGCAAACGAGCTAAAAATACCATGCATTGGATCAGCCCTATATCTAGCTGCTTACCTTCCAGGCTGGGAGGTGGTTCGGCTGATGGGATCTGGACCCTTGGTCTTGGTGCAAGGTTTTAGGGTTAGGGGACAGATGGGAGAGGAGAGGAAGATTTGGCTGGGTCCAGGGAACAGCCCCGCTGCCTGTGTCATTTTCTGGCCATTGTGTGGTGTGTATTAATAGCTCAGGGAGAGATGCTCACTGTAACAGCCTGGGCATGGTGTGTGCAACGGGAGAGTGCTGTAGCTTGGGGAAAGCTCTTTAGACTCGCTTCATTCCCTGCTCTGCCTGCACCGGTGTTTGCAGGAGGGGTCTGGTCCAGGTATTTTTGGAGCGACACAATGTGGGATGGAGGAAGAGGGCTTGGGCAGGAGGCCAGCTTTGGGCCATGGGGGTGAATGATGACCTCAGGTCCATCGGATCCGTGTAGGTGATGCCCTGTGTCCCCACTACTGTCTCAAACCCCCCAGGGCATGGGGTGAATGATGCCGGGGAGGGGAGCGCTGGCTCTGTCCGTGCATTGCCTCTGTTGCTGGGCAGGGCGATGCTGGTTCCTGGAGTGTGCTGGGAACCGCCAGCTTCTGGGGAAGGCTTAGGGTAGATGCCAGGAAAAAAAAACGAAACCCAAAACAATAACCTGGAACAACTGCAGAACACGTGTCCTGAAAAGCACCACCAGATCCTTCCTGGAGGCCCCTGCAGGAGCTGCGAGCCTGCACTGCTCCTCTGCCAGCTGCCCGGGGTGGCAGGGTGTAGGGGGTTGGATGCGTCCCCATTAGCCCTGCTCTCCTCATCTCTGGATCCACCGTCCTGCCCAGGAAAGGGCCAGCGCCTTCCTGTGCTGGGCAGTGCATAGCTCAGTGCTGAGCTCAAGCACAGCCCTCTCTTGCTCCCTGCGTCGGCCGCCTGCCAGCCACATCTGGCTCAAATAAACGGAGCCGGGGCTGGCGGGAAGGTCTGGCAGACCTGGTCGCTGCTGGCCGTGCGGTGGCTAGCGCCGAGGGGAGCTTGCTGGCCAGGAGCCCAGCAGCCACATCTCCCAGCTTGGCTCCTTAACGCCAAAGGCTGTTTCCTCTCCGCTCTGGGCGTAGCTCACAGGCACGGTATCCGGCACTGTGCCGTGGATGTTTCCCACCCTCACTGCCTTTGTGGCTGCTGGGGCAATTTGGCATCCTGGTATTATATTTTTGTTCCCTGAGACCGGAGGAAAACTGGAGGCTGGATAAAGCCTGGCTAAAAGAAGGCCTGTGACTTATTAGGAGCGATGAATGCAGTGTCCAAAAATAGCCCATGTCTCACTCAAACAGTTTGTGCCCTGCCCAGCAGAGCAGGCAATTACAGGGTAACACGTCTTTAGGGAAACTTGTTCGTGGGTTGTGCAGGAGCTCGCTGGCTCCCTGCTGCGTGGGGCACTCGCTTGTCTGAGCGCTGGCGATGGGGTTTTTTCCAGCTTGAAGCGAGACAACGTAGTTGCACTCGCCTGAGCTCCTTGGTTGGTGCTAACTCGTGTTTTACCTCGCTGGCTGCTTTCTGATGGTGGGAGAAAGTATCAAAAGCAGATAAAACCCATTTGAACTCCCCGATAACTAGGAGTTGAGTTGCTGGGTTGCTGTGTGCACCGTCCCATCTAAGAGAGGCTTTGCACAGGCGGAGGTGTTACTAGACACGTAGGTGTGTTTGTGACCGATGATCTCTTGGGATGCGGGGCGAGGTGGGGGATCTCTGGCTGCGCACAGGGATTTGGAGCTGTGGCAGAGGCTCCTGCCTGCTGCCCATGTTGGCATGGGAGCTGTTAAAATCCTGGAAGTAGTTCAGCAACCGCAGAAATACCCTTGTGTGGGTAATCCCGAGCAGGCAGAGAGGCACCAGCCTCTGGTGCCCTTTCCAGTGGCAGTGTGCCCTGGCTTAAAGGATGAAAGTCCTCACCTCTAGCTGCAGAGGGGGAATTAAATGAGCCCTGGTGAGTATGGGGTGAGAGGGTTTGGGCTCTGGTTCAACAAAGCAAAAAATACACCCATCTTCTCTAAGCGTGGTGCCTCTGATATGTATAGGAGTTGGTGGGGTCCTGTAGGTACCATCGTTTGGAAGCGTTCTGCATGAACGAGCTGCAAGCGTTGGACCTGTGCTGATGTCCTTGGTGAGAATCATGCCTGTGTCTGATTTTTGTCTCTCTTCTGAAAGAACTTCGAGGTGGAAGCTGATGACCTGGTGGCAATTTCAGAGCTGGGCCGTGGGGCCTACGGTGTGGTGGAGAAAGTCCGGCACGCGCAGAGTGGCACCATCATGGCCGTGAAGGTGAGGATAGCTGCTTGCTGAGGGAGGTGGAGGTCAGGACGTGCAGCTCCCAGGGAGCTGAACTCCACTGGTCGCAGCAAAATGGGGACAGTCTTGTCTCGGTTTGGCAGCCTCTGGTATCCCTGGTGTGGCTTGTCTGTTGGAGGGTCTGTGCTGCTGCCAGCCGGACACTGTGGGGTTGATCAGCAGGCTCTGACAGCCAGGCTTGGTGCCTGCAGTTAGATAGTGCAGGGTTTGGATGTCAGGGTGCCTGTCCAGGCTGCTGGCCTGATCCTGCATCCGCTGAAGAGCTTGCCAAGGTTTTGTCATTCATTAAGGTGCTGTCTGGAAGAGGGAATCTGGGCATCTCCCAGGGTGCTAATGGCCACAAAATAAGCCCAAACCCCTTGCCCTGGCCTCAGAACCGCAGGTCCTCTGAGTCAGCCCGAGGGATAAGGGTGTTATCCCACCTACATCAAATCCCTCTTCTTTCGTATTTGTCTCAGAGGATTAGAGCGACTGTGAACACTCAGGAGCAGAAGAGGTTATTGATGGACTTGGACATCTCCATGAGGACAGTTGACTGCTTCTACACCGTCACCTTCTACGGAGCCCTCTTCCGCGAGGTACTGCGCTGGTGGACGGCTGGTGGGCTGCGCAGCACCTGGGGCCCCCACGATTGCGGTGAAGGCACTAAACTGTCCCAAACCACCTCTGTTTTCTCCAGCCCAGCTGGGCTGTTTGAGATGCTGCCGTGACTTAAAGGCTTGTCTCCGTCAGGCAGCGTTGAGCAGGTCCAGTGCGGAACCCATGTGCTGGTGGTGTGGCCAACAGCGGCTGCGCGGCAGGGACCTTGGCTTGCCCAGTGTGGAAGGGGCAGTGTCTGTTTGTCCATCCATCCCCATCTCTCCCTTCAGCTCCTGGGAATTTCTAGGGGATTCCCTCTCAACTGGTTTCTCTCTGTCTGCAGGGCGACGTATGGATCTGCATGGAGCTCATGGACACCTCCCTAGATAAATTCTACAAGAAAGTACTGGAGAAGAAGAAAACCATCCCTGAAGACATTTTGGGGAAAATGGCTGTGTCTGTGAGTGCCTCTTGAGTTCTTACGTGGTTTTGTGCATCCCTTGAGCCCATTGAAGGTCTTTGTTCAAGTCCACGGTGTGTGGAAACGGGTGTTGTGTTTGCAGTGGAAGGCTGGTGCTGTGTGTGATTAACGGATACTCTTTTGCTGTGTTTGTTCCCAGATTGTACGAGCTCTGGAGCATCTGCACAGTAAACTGTCCGTAATCCATAGAGGTAGGTGCTGGATGGGGTTAGTGTGATGTAACTGGAAATTTAGCCTTCGGATAAGTTATGTGAGGACTCCTTCCCAGGAGATGCATGGTGTGTGCCTCCGGGATGCCTACAGTGGGTCTAATGGTACTTGGGACCATGGTGGACAGATCTAGATGCCGAAGGCCTATTCCTGAGATGTATCCTTCATGCATCTGCTTGCATGATGTTGTTCTCATCCTCCTTTCCAGATGAAGGGTTGACTATAATAACTGAATTCCTCACTACCTATTTTTATGGGCATCTCTAGCTCTTTTTGAGTACAGAGATGCATCAAAGGCAGCTCTTGGGGGGGAAAAATATCCCCTAGCCTTCCTGGCTGGGTAGTTCTAGCAAGGTGAGGGCTGAAGGAGACTTTGCAAATCACAGATGGGAATTGTAACAGTCAGGTCCTGTTCTTCATCCTGGTATAATTCTTTGTGTAGTTGTGGACAGATCATGATGGGCATGAGACAAGCTGTCCTGAGAACTTGGTAGAGTTGAGCTTTTAAGGCTGTGTTGGGCACATAAATCTATCCTAACTCCTCAACATTTTATTTCAGCATTTTGACCTGCCTTGTTAGAGAGGAGGCTGGTTCTGCCTGGAGGGGCATGGTTATAGTTTCACTTGTGACCAACTTTTATTGAAATAAGACTGGTGGGGTTTTGTCTCCCTTTCCTTGTGGAAGGGCCTGCCTGCTCCCCTCCCAGGTCGGTGGGGAGTTTCCCGTCTTGTCTCAGGCTCTGCGATACCTCTGCAAAGGCCCAGTCTGCCCTCTCATGTTCTTTCTCTTAGACGTGAAACCTTCCAACGTGCTGATCAACAAGGAGGGACATGTGAAAATGTGCGATTTTGGGATCAGCGGCTACTTGGTGGACTCGGTTGCGAAGACCATGGATGCGGGCTGCAAACCGTACATGGCTGTAAGTGTGCTCGCGTGGGGCTGGAGCCGGCAGCCTTCAGCTGCCTTCAGCCTTTACTCGAAGAGGCTGCTGCTTAGAAATCAGTCTCGGTTCACCTCTGTCCTGAGACAGAAACCACTTCAGAGTGCTCTGGGCTTCTGGACTCGGCAGAGTCCTCCAAGGATGGGATTACCCTCCCTGTAAGCCCTGCTGCATGTGTTAATCCCACAGCAGACTCTTCCTCTGCCACCTTCCATTTGCAGAAGAGTAAAACACTGGCTGGTGCTGGTTGTGGTGGTTGGAAGGGCTGCTCCTTGTTGGCTAGAAAATGCTGAGGCTTTTCTTGGCAGGATCATTTAATTTCATCCTCTCAAGTCAGTATGAATGCCATCTGTGGCGTCTGTGTGGGTAGCTTGTGCTCCTGGGGCAGGGATCGTGCTGCAGGGATAGTATGAGTCTCACTCAGGGGCTGGAGGGGAGAGTTTTTGTGGATTGTGTGGAGCAATGAGCTCTAGATTTAACCTCAGAGCCTGCCTCCATGGGGACATGAGCCAGGGGAATCCACCCAACCTGGGTTTTGAGTCAGAGATTTGCTCTGTGGGGTTTGCACTGGGAAAATGAGATAGAGTTGTAATATCTTCCATTTTGCTGTTACAGCCGGAAAGAATAAACCCTGAGCTGAATCAGAAGGGCTACAACGTGAAGTCGGATGTCTGGAGTCTGGGGATCACAATGGTAACACTGAGGGCTTGGACCAGCACCCTGCAGCCCTGGGGTTGGGATGGGGTCTGTACTGGCGGGGCTCTAACCCTGCCGTGAGCGGTGATCTCTGTTGGCTTCACCCCTGGGTGGATGCCCACCAAACGGGGCTAAATTCTGAGCGTGATAGTGATAGCTCAGGGCATGAGATGAATTACCCAGGGCACAGGGTGGTGCTGCTGCCCTGTGCACCCAGGGGTACCTCACCCCGGGGCAAGGTAGCTGTGAGCCGGGGCGTGCAGCCAGCGTTGCCACCACTGCTGCGGCTCTTGCCGAGTTGGCCAGCAAGCTTGCCAGGAGATAATCCATCTTCTGCTCCTTCTCTCCCTTCTTGCATGTTCCTGCTGGATCCTGGGGAATACATAAAGGCCTGTTATCCCCACGTGCTTCCCTTGTACCCCTCCGCTTGGTTTCCCAGAGCTACTTGTGTACAATGCCAGCTCCAAATAGCTCCATTTAGCTCTCAACTATGTTGGTGTGAATGGCAGACTCCCAGGGGGCAATATCTGGATGACAGTGGGCTTAGTTGGGCATCCAAGAGTCTGGCTTTTAATTGCTCCGCAGTTCCCCATGCGCTGGCCGTGCATGAGAGGCAGTCAGTGGAGCAGGGTTTGCTGCAGCTGGGTCACAGCCTTCCTGCATGCACCCCCCTCCCGTGTTAGCAAAGCCTTGCAGGAGGATTCGGGCGAGTTAGCCTGCCCTGCTGCAGTGAGGGGTGCTGTGCACGGTTTGCAGCGAGTCCTGCCTGCAGGGTAGCTCAGAGCAGGCAACAGGAAGGGGAAATGCTTTCAGTTCCAAAATTGCAGCTGCTCAGGATGGTTTATCTACCTCCTGCAAGAAACGGATCTTGCAGAAAGCAGCTGAAATCTTCTGGCACCAGAGGACAAAGGAAATCCCAGCTGTTGGCTCGAAGGGGATGCCGCCTGGGAAAACGTCTCTTGCTTTCCAGGAGACTGACTCTCTGTGGATAGATTATTTTCAGGAATTTTTCCTGTGACTTGTTTTGGGCACTGCATCCCTGCGTTTGCGTGCGCTGCACAGATCTCTTGGCAAATATTCCCTCTTCCCCAGTTGGTTTTGTCCGGAGTGCCAAACCCAAGCCCCTCTCCGCCATGTCCCCATGCCAGTGCAGAGCAGAGCTGGGCGGGCTGGCTGGAAATGTAATCAGCTCCGGCTTTCCTCCCGAGATGCAGGAAGCTGTGGGATGGGAGATTGCGTGAATGATGAAATCTCTCAACCTTTCCAAGGCTGGATGGGAGAGGGGACCTTGCTGAGAGCCTGCCAGCCTGCAGCTGAACGGAGCCCTGACCTGTCTGACTCCCTCTAACGTCTTCCTCCTGGGATGGCTTCCTGTTTTTTTTATTTCTGAAGGGGTTTGATTGATTTCAGACCGGCCGGTTTTAGGCCATTGAGTTGCAGGGCTAATCCAGGCCTTTCTGGGCTGGTGGCTTCATTCAGTCTTCCAGCAGCAGGAGCTGAGCTCCCCAGGCCTGAGCCAGAGGCAGGCAGAGGTCCCTGGCTCTGCCCTACGTCCTTTCAGGTTTCTCATTCCTCCCGTTCCATCCCATCCCGTCCCACCCTGCCAGGCAGGTCTGGAGGTTCTGCTGCCTGTCTCAAGATGGGAGCTGACCCTTGGCATGAGGCGACTGCCCGAGAGCTGTGATGGGCTTTTTCCTGCTTGAATGGGTGACAGAGCAGAGGTGACTTGTAGAAAGGACCTGGTAATGGAGGTGGTTTGGCAAAGATCTTCTAAGTGATGTTCTAGCACTTATGTTTTCTGGGGTTTGTGGATTTTTTCTTTTTTTTGTGTCTAGCTCATACAGTACAAGTCTGAAGCCCAGAGCTTGGCTTATGGAGAGCAAAGCACTTCGGAAGCTGGTGCAGAAACGGCGTGCTGTTATTATTATCTTTTTAAATAATCCCATTTTACATATCTTTGGTGGCTTCCTGTAAATGCATTAATATGCTGAGCCAGCCTCAAAAGGAAGTATTTTTGGCCTCTGGGTCTTTGTATTTAAAAAAGTGGTATGACCCAAATTGAAAATGGTTTGTAAGGAAAGAGGTTTTTTCATTTTGAATCCGAGCTGGCTGCAGAGGCTGAGGTAGGCAGGCTGCATGGGGTTGCGCTCGTCCTGGTGTCTCATGTCAGCCTGTCTCTATCCTCAGATCGAACTGGCCATTCTTCGCTTCCCATACGAGTCCTGGGGAACCCCCTTCCAACAGCTCAAGCAAGTGGTGGAGGAGCCTTCGCCCCAGTTGCCCACCGATCGCTTCTCCAAGGAGTTCGTGGACTTCACGGCGCAGTGGTGAGTCTCTGGCAGTCACTGTTGGCTTCTCCCAGCCTGGCTGAAGAGGAGCCCTGATCCTTGGGGGCTGGAGCAAAGCGTGGGGCTGGGTTTGTCATCCTTTCAGAGCCCATTTCTCACCACCTTGCTGTACCGAAGCTGGTGCTCGGCCACGGCAGGAAGCGCTGCCCAAACTGGTTTTGCTCTCAGCCTGACTCACCCGGGCTGGTTGGAAGGCACAGAGGTTTCTCTTCCCCTTTTGCTGTCGTTGCTGCTGAAATTTTGGTGGTTTCTGGCAAAGCGGCAACGAAACGAGAACGAACCCCTGGCAGCATCTGGGTGCCTCTGGGTGAAAGCTGATTTGTGGTTTTGTGGGTACTACATACAGTAGCTGCTCACCTTGGGGTGTCCCTCTCCTCCCTGTGTACTGCTTGGAGCCGCCACGCAGGGGTGAGCCCACCGAGGCGAGGCTCGAACGAGCCTTGAGATGATCTGCCTGCCCTACAGATGGTGGGAAACCACCTCCTCTCCTCCCCGCTTGTTCTGGTCTGTGCAGACAAGCGAGGTTGCGTGGGGCAGACTGCAGCGAGCTGCTTGGCTTGTGCTTTTTGTGGCAAAACACCATGAGTTGGCCCTTCCCAGTTACCTGCCTGGCCGCTTTGCTGGTGGTTCAAACCTGCTTGGCCAAGGAGGGAGAGGAATGGGTGCTGCCCATGAGAAGGGTGTCATGTTGGTTGGGAGGGGGAAATCCCTTGTGATAGACCACATACAGCAAAAAAAAAAAAAAAAAAAAAATCCTACAGCCTTTCTCTCCCTTTTTTTTGTCTTCCAGCTTAAGGAAGAACCCTGCTGAGCGAATGAACTATTTAGAACTTATGGTAAGTGCGAAGCCATTTCTGCTGGTCTTTATCACAACACGTTTCAAAAGCCAAATGAATGGTCCAGCAGGTCCTAGGAAAATGGGTCAACAGGACGTGTGGCTGATTTTTTCAGGCACAGAGCGGGATGGGTGTAGTGTGTCTAAGGTGGAAGGCTGTGCTGATTTAATGGGTGTTAAGGTCAGGGTTTCTAGGTCTTTTCCCCCTCTGCTCTTGGTGAGTTTAGATGGTAGTACAGCTGCTAAGGTGGGCTGTCCCGCTGGGGTTGAACCTAGAAACGCCAAACCTGAACGTGCTAGTTAATTTTTCATCTAAAGGATGCCATCTGTGGGAGCCTGGGGAGGAGATTGGTGTCCACCTCTTCCCCCAGCACCTCGCCAGCTGCGCAACATCCCCCAGGGACTGCTCTTGGGCTTGTCTGTCCTTGGATGTCAGCTGATGTTGTCTTTTGGTCTTGTTGGCAGGAACACCCTTTCTTTACCTTGCACGACACCAAAGAGACTGACATGGCCTCCTTCGTGACAGAGATCCTCGGGGAAGACTCCTAACTCAAACCCCACGGCTTCGTGCAGTCCCCTCCGTCCTGGCTTCCCCGCAGAAGAGCGAATGAGGACTCAAGTTAATGGTGGTTTGCACAAATCGCACTTCCCCAACCTGTGGGCATCTCTGGCCCCATCCGACCTCGCAATCTCTTTTCTCTTTGCCCTGTCAACGAAATCCCCCAGGCTGAGCCTTTTGAAGCCAGCACCTCTCCAACTAAGCCACGGAGGCCGAAGGCTCAGACATTCACTGCTGATGCCAGCATATCCCTCCCAGGGAGAGGACTGTGCCCGCGGTACCTGAGCGGGGCCAGGGCAGAGGGTGCCAGAGGGCATCTCTCCTCCCCAGCAGCCTGGTGCACAGCGCAGAGGATTTATGTTTCTTTGCTGCCTGGGAAAGGCAGAGAGAAAAAAATGCTGCTGCGCTTGCCCCAGTCTTCTCCCCTGCCTGCCCAAAGCCCCCTCCCCGGAGCCTGGTCTCGCTCGCCTTCCCTTTGTGCCTGGTTCTCTGCCCCCAGGAGCCTATGCAGCTTTTTAGGGGGCTGCGGGGCTCCCTGGGCATGCTGCTGTTCACACCAGAGGCTGTTTTAACGCCTGGCTCAGTCGACAACTTAATGACCCTTCGAGGCAGCACCAGACCGGGCATCCCCCTCCTTCAGTCGATACGCTGCTCCCTTGGGGGAAAAAAAAAAGGCATTTTTCAATGAGCCCACCTTGACGCAAGCTGCGACCCACGCTCTCCCCACGCCTGCCTGCGGGACTTCATCCAGCACACAGTGCTCCCTTCCTTGCACGGGCACAAGGTGATGGAGAGACAAGCAGGTCCCCGGGCGCTGCCTCTCCCCCTCCAGCCCTGGGCTGGCAGGACGCATCCCTCCTCCGGGCATCTACCGCCTTTCTTCGCAGCCCCTGCCTCCGCCTTCCCTGGCTCCTGGAGAAGGTGTTGCTCCATCTCCCTTCCAACCTGGAGCTCCTGTAAGACCTCGCACTGTGACACCTGCTCGTTTCGGAGGCCGTACTTGCACCCCTCGTGTCCTAAACTGCCTTCGAACCCTCCAGCTGCCCGCCGAGGTGTCAGCCGAGCTCGAAACCCCAGTGACTCGCACGGGGGCTGCCGACAGTTGTACATTTTATATCTATATATAATGGACTTTGTAACATGTTTCCTAGATTTAATCTAACTTGCTATAAATTAAAGCCCTTCTGTGTGGGAGGAGGGAGGAGCAGTTCCTTCTCCGCTAACAAATCCACTGTGAAAACCTGATGTGTTTCCCCACTCTCCCAGCCTGAGCACTCTGCAAGGAGCTACGGGAGCAAAAGGGATTTCTGTCTTCTACTGTATATGATCACGGGATAAACGCACCGGCTGTGGATTTTGTTGGGTTTTTTAATAGACTGAGTTTTCAGAGGGATTTTTTTTTTCTTTTCTAATATATATTTGTGTGTGTGTATGTGTGTGCGCAATATATATATATTATATTTTTAAATCAATGATGAATGTGTGAATGTCTTTGTGGCCAGCAGATTTGGTGAAATGGCTAGCATTTTTCTGGCTAAATTTGGGGTGGTGGGGAAGGGGTCACTAGAAGACACCCTGGCCTAAGACTTTTTTTTTTTTTTTAAAAAAGAAATGCATCTATTTTTTAACTGAATCTTTTAAAAAAGTTTTCCCTGAAATTCATGCCCTGGAGGTCTGGATTTCAGGGTGCATTTCCAGCGTTCAGGGTCCCCCACCCAATGAAGAATGAGGTCCCCTTAAATTCATTGCTCCCCACCCCTGCAGCTCGGGGTTCGAAGCGGCGCTGGGGCCCCTCTGCCTGGGAACAGGGCTGCTTGACACCATCTATTCCTGCGAGCTGCTCCCGGGGAAAGCTGCTTCGGGGCAAATGGTTTTCAGTCCTTCATGTCCCTGTGCTGGGGCATCGCACAGCAGCGCTTTTCCCCCGTCACCGCTCTGATCCCCTTCCCTGCCACGACGAACGCCGAGGGAACCAGCCCGGGCTGAGCTGGACAAACCCTGTTCAGCTTTGGGTCGACCCTGACCCCCACCCCACCTCTTTATATAAAGTAAGAAAGTGGTTGATGTCCTCCACGTCTCCTTCCCCGTCCCGCTCTGCAAACCACCCAACGCTCTCCGAGAGCACCCGCACCCTTACCCGCACCCTTACCCGCCTGGTCTGACAGCTTTGCAGCTGAGATGTACAATTGTAATTTTTTTTTTCATGGTTACTTTGGATTGTTTTTTGTTTTGATGTTAAGCTTTTGTTTTTTCCCTTCTCTCCTTGTTTTGACCCCTTTCCCCTTCCTTTATCTCACCCTTTTTTGGTGCTTTGGGGAATGGTGATTTTTTTTGCATGGTATTGGATTTTTTTGGCTTCATTTCTCCTGGAGAAAGTCCCAGTTCCTGTATTTTGGGGAAAGGGAGCATCTGCTCTTTCAAACACTGGGGCGATGCCTCTGGGCTGGGCTTGGGACCCTGTGGATGAAGCAAGGCTTTGCCCAAGAGGCAAACGCAAGCCCTCCGTGCGCCATCTGCTCTGCTTCATTCCACGGGGGCCTTACCTGTCCCTCTCCACATCCACCGCTTTCCCGTCCCGCTGCGTCCCCTCCGCCATGGCAGCGGGGAACGGCAGCCGTGGGGGGAACCAGCTTGGCTTTGAGGTGGACGAGGATTTTTGACTCGCGGCGGAAGCCCTTCTAACCTTGTCTTTTTGAGAACGGTCTGTACCCCTTAACCCCACTCATTGTTTTCAATAAAATTCACCCCCAAACCCGCTTCTTGTCGCCTCTTGTTGCTGTTTGAGCATCGGCGTTGGTCTGGTCAGGCCCCTGAGCACACCAGGGGTGGGTGAGCGGCAGCTCGGGAGGGGTCCTGCCATCAGGGTGCTTTCTCCTCGTCCCGTGGGGTAACGCTGGTCCCGATCCGGGGGTGTTGTACGAGTGGGGACCCCCGGAGCGCCCCCCCCCCGCCCCGGGAGCGCTGCCAGGGGGCACCCAGGGCGCTGCTTCCCCCCGGGGAGGGTGGTGGTGGGGTGCCGGGGTCTGGGTTCGGAGGGCAGCGGGGTGCTCGCCCCGGGGGGGGCCCGGGGGGCGGCAGGGGCTGCCCGCGGCCGCGAGGGGGAGGCAGCGCGCGGCACCGGCCCCGCGGGGATGCGCCTACGGGCGGCGGTGGGACCCGGCGGCGTTCGCCCCCTCCCCGCGCACCCCCCCCGCCCGAGCACCCCCCGCCCGAGCACCCCCCCAGCCGTCCCCCGGGGCCGGGATTAGGGCCGGGGGCTCCGCCGCCGCCTGGGCATCGTCCGCAGGGCGGCGGTTTAGGTGCGGGGGGGCGGTGTTATTTCACCCCCCCCATGCAATGGGGCAGGGAGAAGGGGAATGGCTCCATCCCCAGATCTTTCCCCTGTCTGCCCCCCGCCAGGCAGGATCGGGAAGGGAACACCGGGTCCCTCAAGCACCGGGAAGCGGGTGGCGATGCTCAGCCCGGCGGTGGGCCCGGGGGGGGGGGCAGCGATGCTGTGGGTGAGGAGGGACCGCGGGGACCCCCCCGCGTGGCGTGGGGAGGGCGCCCGGGGGGGCCCCGACCTGCCGCGGGGCCGGGGCCGGGCTGGAGGGCTCTCCGTTTCAACTACCGCCTTAACAGCTACATCGAGACCCATTACCAATGCATCAGTGCCTCCGAGGAAAGAACTCCAGGAGAAGCGGAAAATTCATCACTTTGTGTTCCCTTGTTAGGAGAAATGGTGGGTTTTTTCCCCCCCATTTGTCTCAAATACAGGCGAAAAGAGGTTATTTCTGCCAGGTGACTTCCCCGTGGGTCTATCACGAGGTGGAAACAGGCAGTACCCAAATCTGGGCGAGGAGGACACAGCCCTCGCTGCAGAGAAGGGAAAACTCAGCACATCCAACGCAGGGAGAGGCCATCGGGACTGTCGGGGCTGCAGCAGCTCAGCCCTCCTGAATTTAAGTACCAGCAGCTTTCCCTGCCCTTTTGCTGAGCAGCATGTGCTGGGAGCACGGTCTCTCCAAGAGGGCAGACCCCCAAACGCGCTCTCCCAGTACAGAGTGGGTGTTTGCACTGGTCATACTGGCCCTTTGCTGGGCTGGCGGGTCTCTCCAGGAGCTGCTGAGCTGGAGCTCACGCCGTTCCTGAAGAGCGCTTTGCGGAGGAGGGCTGGCTGATAGCATTAGCAGGGTGTGTGACGATGCAGCCAATTTTCTGGGGCTGCGGGTTATTTATTTTGCTTAATTTTTCTTCTTTTTCTGAAGGTGGCTGAGACTGTATCTAGGGCGGGTTTTTTTTGGTTCAGGTGGCCTGTGGGCACCTTCTAGATTGATCGCATAAATTAGAGGGTTCACGCAGGCCGTTGGTTTGTGCGAGATGTGTTCAATCCTCCCCTAATAGCTGTCTCGCCCAGAAACTTCCAACGCTCCCGCTCTTGTAGCACCTAAGTGCTAATGAGCTGAAGCTGCAGAATACCAATGAGACCTCAGGAATAGGGATCAGCATTTCCAGGCCCAGCCAGAGGCTTTCAAATCATTCCAGCTGGCACCTGGAGGGACCAGTGCAGCCCATCAGAGAGGGAAGGGGTTAAGCGAGGTGCGCTCGGGTGCAGAAGGTCTCTGCTGCGCAGGGTGAGCTGCTGTGGGTGTCTCCCAGCTCTTCCCTCCAAACAGAAGGGTAGGCGGCTTGTTTTGGGGCGAGGAGAGCCCAAGCGCTGGTTTAACCATGGGTATCCAAGTGCTTTGGTGCCCTCCCCTTTATCCCTGATAATTGGTCATCCCTGGGTATGAGTTTCTAAGCTTTGCTCTGTTTTCACCATTGGCTTGGGTAAGCATCTCCAAGCCTTTTCCATCCATCCTAGCAGCCTGGTTTGCAAATCCAGCCCCAGTGTGTGCGTATTTATGGAGCGAGCCATGGGAGCGGTCCACGTGCAGCTGCTTTGCTGCTGCATTCCCCTGGGACTTGCACCAGGGCCAACGGCAACTCCCCATTGATGGGGTGCTGGAAAACTGGGGTGATTTTCTGCTGCCTTCAGCAGGAGCCCCAAAGCAGGGGGAAAACTCCCGGCTTGCCGAGCGAATGCAGACCTCCTGGCTTGAAATTCCTGTTGATTTTTCAGAGGTTGGAATGCTGGTGGGGAAACGTGCGGGTGGGAGAAGGAAGCCCTAGCAGCGCAAAGCCTGGAAATACCAAAGCTTGAAGCAAATGCTTTGGGGGGGCCAAGGAGGTCACCTCCTACAGAGGGAGCCCCCATCCTCTGGCAGGTTTGCCCGGAGGCTTTCCAGCCCCCGTGAGTGGTGGCTCTGGCCCCTCACATGCTGCGTTAACCTTTCTCGAAATACCAAGCGGTGCTGGAACAGGCTGTTTATTTCCAGACGCCGGGAGCGGCGGCGAGTGCTGCAGGCACGTGGGCAGAGGGCTGCGGAGAAGCCTGGCGAGCCAGGGTGGCTTTTGCACTTGATTTACATCTCGGAGCAGCTCGGAGTGGAGGAGACAGGAACCTCGATGAACCAAAGCAGTTACCTTGATATCGGCTGTGTTTTCCTCGGTGTCATTCCCTGCTCAGGGCCGCTCGCGTCTCTTCTAGAGTGATACGCTCTTTTCTTCTTATGGAAGGTGAGATTTCATAAATAAAATCCAAGGTTTCAGGCAAAAGCTCCAGCTTGGGTCTGAAGCTGCCCTGAATGCCGTGAAGCATGCATTGCGTGCATGGCTTCTCCGAGCATCGCCGCTCTGGCTCAGTGAGGCACTTAATTATTTCCCAGGTCATCTTGACCCTCTGCAAAGGCCCTGCAGAATATCACCGCCTGCGACAGGTCCCGTTCAGTGTCGGCAACGAGAAGCTATTGAATGAGCTTGAGGGTACCCCAGGACGTGACCGTGCAGTGGCAGCCATGCCTGGTGAGCTCTTGCTGGTGGCAGGAGGCATTTAGGTGGTGTGCAGCTGCCCCCAACGCTGGGAATGGGAGCCCCAGGGATGCTCTTTGCCTCCCCCCTCCCAGGGCTTGTAATCGCTGTGTAAATACGCAGCAGCTGCTGTGCAAATCCAGCGCTGCCTCACCTGGATCAATACAGGCTGGCGCTGCGCAGCTCCGGGGACAGCGAGCGACCTGGCAAAGCCGGGCTGGAGCGATGGGCAACGTTGTTGGGTGCAATTTTGGGATCCTGGGGTAAGCCAGGAGGACGGAGAGGTGCTGGTGGCTCCTAGGGCTCTGCCAGCGCGAGGTGTCAGGGTGGCAGCAGTGCTGCTCAGGGAGCGGTACCTCCAGGTTGTCTTCCCACACCATGGGTTTTTTTAGGGCTGTTGGGTTTTTTTGGAGACTTATTCTGTGGCTATCACGTGCCAGGGCCTGTTGCTTTGCTCCATGCCTCAGCCGGGGGCTCTTCCCCCCTACAAGGGACCGTTGCTACACCTTTCTCCTCAAAACCTCATTTCCTGGCCCCTAATGTGATGGGGACCCGCAGCCCTGGGCACAGCCACGTCTACGCACACATCCAAGGATGTGACCCTAGTTCCTGCAGCTCTTCTGGGTCCTGGGACTGGGGTCCCAACCTGGCTCCTGTGGTCATCACCACTAACGAAGGGTTGGCTCTTGTTTGGAAAGACGTTTCATGGGGTCTTCCCACTATCAGAGTCTCACCCCAGCTCCCCGCCCTGCTCGCTGCCTTGTGCTGAGCCCCCACCTCTGCGGACAGTCGGCATCTGGTGCCAGAGATGCTTTTTGTGGCAAGTACCTGGCTCGCTGCTGGCTGGGTGGCTGTGCTCTTCCCTTTCCCGTCTATTAAAGAAGAGAAGCAGAAGCTCGGGTTAAAAGGGACTAGAGGAAAGGGGTTTTCAAGGTGCTGCGAGGGAGCAGGCATGGGGCTGGGAAAGGGGCTGGTTTGCACCCAACAGCCATGCAGGGATGTGCAGCATCAGGGCTTTGTGAAGACCGTTGGCTTTTTCTGCTCTCTGGTGGCCAGCAGGGACTGTCCCCGTGGACCCATGTTGTGATGGGAGTAGGGAGTCTCCTGAGCAGGTTTAGGATTGCCTGGGCTAGGAAAGCCTTCTCCAAAGTCTGACCCATGCACAGCTCCGGGGCTGGAGACAGAGCAGAGACAGACAGAGACAGACAGACCCCCCTAAGCAGCAGACGGGGGCCAGGACGGACACTGCCGCCCTGTCTGGGGCTGGCTTTGTGCCTTCTCGCTGA
Organism: Gavia stellata; assembly: GCF_030936135.1. Taxonomy (NCBI): domain Eukaryota; kingdom Metazoa; phylum Chordata; class Aves; order Gaviiformes; family Gaviidae; genus Gavia; species Gavia stellata. The sequence continues at coordinate 4,220,786 of NC_082611.1, forward strand.
AGTCCGGAGGATTTCAGAGTGTTGGAGGGGGCCACGCAGCCTCTCCCCCCAGGACAAAGGGGTTTTGGGGAGCAGACATTACCCACAGGGTTGAGCTACTCCTCCAGGGCTGATGAGACACACCAAGACCTAAATAAAGTGGGAAAATCGCCTGTTTCCAGCAGCAGTTCTGAGCGGGCTGGTGGCACGGGTTGTGCCCAGCTCAGCAGCTGATGGAGAGACACCGGGAACCGGCGCAGCTCTCGGACCCTCCCCAGCCAGGCACCCCCATCCCACCGGAGACAGGGCGGGAGGTCTGGTGCCCTTGGTCACCCGTCCTGGCTGGCGATGCTGCTCTCAGCCGCACCATATGGAACCAGGGCTTTTCCCGGAGTGCCGGCGCATGCCGAATGGCGAGCTGTGCCGCTGTGGAGCAGCATGTCCCGGACCGCAGCACCTCTCCAAACAGCTCAGAAGTGCTCTGCAGGTCCTGGCAGTGGTGGCAGCCACCTCCCAAAGGCCACGCTGGGCTCTGACCTGGCCCCTTTCGGCTCAGAGGGGGTGAGTCGGGGCTGGGATCGAATCCCCTGAGGACCCTCCTGCTTCACCAGCCTGGCAAACCTTTTCCGTAACTCGGAGCCAAATTGACAGGAATTTGGGTTTGATGTATTTTTAAGTAGGCTGGAGTGCCTGCTCGCTCTGCGGTTGGTGAATCTTGCCAGAGGTCTGGGAGACCTCAGCGAAGATTGTTTTTGTGGGTGCAGAGCAGCCTCCGCAACCTGCGTGTGGGGGGATACCTCACCTCGGGGAGGGGGCTGCGCCAGCACCACGGGGCCATGCTGGGGGTCTGCACTCCCCTTGCACCACCCTCCTGAGCTGAGCTCCATCAGCAGCAGGACGTGTCCTTTCTCGTCATCCTGCCTCGCCCTGAGTTTCTTTAATTACAGCTCTGGGAGGGATCTTCCCCTTTATTCCCCCAAATCTTCTCCTTAATTAAAATCCTCGATCTGGGCCAGCGGGAAGCAGCTGTTGCCTCTTTGCTGCGTGCTCGGGTGTGTTGCAAGCTGATAACCTGATTGCCGGCCACGCAGGGACAGGACGGGGGACAGCATGGGGACAGGACGGGGGACAGCATGGGGACAGGACGGGGCTCACGCAGAGCTGGGGGGCCACTGGCGTTGTCTCCGTCCCACCTCGCTTCTCCAGGCATCTCGAGGCGGAGCTGGCTACTATGACCACCCTTGCCAGACCACGGGAGGGCTGAAATCATCCGAGGTGTGAGTGGGAACCGAGCACCCAGTCCCTCCACATCCTATGCACCACGGAGTCCATCCCTGCGGGGATGCAAACGGCTGGAGCACCAGCACCCCATGGAGAGGGCACTTGGCTCAAAACCAGTCATTTTGGGTTTGCCCAGCTTCTGCTCTGGAGCAGGGCAGAAAGATGCAGGTGATTGGGGAAGCTGGGGCTGGGATTGTGCCTTGAGCTCAGTTTGCCCCCTGGGACCCATGATGTGTCCGTCTAGGGTCAGCTATTTCTCATTCCTCCTTCCAGTCATGCACGCGCTCGTTCAGAGGAAGCACGTCAGGAGCCGGCTGCAGCACTGCTGGGTCCAAATCCAGCACTGGCACCTCGCAGGGCTCCTGGGGCATCCCTGCCACCCCCGTGTCCCCAGCCTCGCCATGGCTCAGGGCCGTTCCCTGGCACGGACTCTGCAGCTTTGTTATGTTTTCTTCCAGAAATAGCCTGAAGAGGTGACTTTATCCCTCCCTGCCTGCCTGGGGCTGGTGTTTCTGCACCAATCCATCATCAAAGCAACAGGGAAGTGTCAGAAACAATTAGCGAACCGGTGGTGTTAACTTTATCAGAGATGATATGTCTCTTAATGAAACTCATGGAAGAGAAAAAAAAAGATTGCTGACAACAGATGTATTATTTCACCTCCAATTTACTGGTGCATGCATTTTTCATTCATGGAAGCAGCTGATATGCAGATTTATTCAGAGTGGAGCAGGTACAGCCCTCGATGGATCAATTCTTGCAGCACACTTAGGAGAAAGGGACCTGGCTGAGCGCACGGACATGCAAGGCAGTTCCCAAAGCCAGCCCCGAATTTTGTGCCCGAGATGGGCTAAAAGGCCAATCACTTTTTTTTTCTTTCTTAATCCATGCTCTTCAGCCCCGATTCTGTTCCTGTTTTGCGCCAGGAGAGATTTCCACTGACCTTTGTGGCGTGTGTTGCCCATGTACTTCGCATGGAGTGGCCTGCGTTGACTTTTGGTCATCTTCCAGGTGCACTTTGCTGGGGGAACCAGTGCTTGGTGCAGCCTGGGATGGCCTCACCTCCACCCCGTTTTGGAGGAACACATCCAGCCACAGCCAGTGGCAGCTGGATTTCTATTATGGCCATACTGAGGTGGCTTCTTCGGGAGACCCTTCTTCCCTCTGTCAGATGGGTTCTGGCTGCTGGGTCACCATCGTCATCCCTGGAACCTCAATGCCAAAGCCGGGTGTCTCTTATTGGTGATCTGAGTTTGGCCCACAGCCATGTCTGAAGCTCTTCTCCCTCCATATGCAGCGTGTTGTGGTTTCTCTTTGTGTTTTGGGGGAGTCAGCTCCCCCGTGCTGGTGGAGAAGGACACCCTCTAGAAGCCATCACCTCCTTGTGCTGATGAAACTGAACCCAAGAAAAATATTTGAGGTCTTTTTCCCTCTCATTAGGAATGGAAGATGGGAGTCTTCTCTCTTCTGGGTACTATACAACCAGCATGAATTATTTAGGACAAAGCGTCTCTCCAATAAATAATTTTTTTATGGGGGGAGATTAAATCTGATTTTTTTTTTAATATAATAACAAAAGCAATTTCTCTCTCATAAGTCCTCATATTTCACACAGTAAAGAGATACCAGGCATCCATTTCTGTATTGATCAGCAAATAGGTCCTTGTATAGATTTAGTTCACCCAACCTTGTTTAATTTTGGATTCATTGATTCAATGCGAAGATCTAGATGAAAAGCAAGTGGGCTGTTTTCAGTGCTGGTGATGCTATTTTTAAATAAATCTAGTGCATGCTAAAATAAATATGCAAAGCATTTTGTAAGTCCGTATATGGGTGGGGAAGAGGAGACCAGATGTACTAAAATATTTAACAAACTTTTTCTTGATTTCTCGAAATGCCTGTTTTATTTAGTAAACACTAGTGAAATTTATCTCATCCGATATTTGCTCCGACAGACTGTCCTGCACCCATCGCCTGGTGTGAGCAGGTACGTGGGACCTTGAGGGGAACAGTCTGCACAGTGACATTGGTGCCACATTTCAATGCAAAGCTCATTAACCGTGCCTGGGATTTTTTTGTTTGTTTGTTTCTTTTTTGTTTTCACGTTCGTTCGTTACAAGAGCAAGAGATGAAATACCCATCTAGAATTCCCTTTCATCTCCAGGCATGTTTGGTTTTTTTTTTCCCCCTCCGTTGCTCAGATGACAAAGTTTCTCTTTCAGAATTTTATTTGATTTCAAAAGATGAGAAAGAATTAAAAGCATCCCCGGGAGGCTGGGCTCACCTTCCTCTATCCAGGATCCTCCAGAAGGTGGATGCGTGAACTGGCAAAGACTCCTGACCCCAAGGGATGGAGTTCATCCTGGGGCCGGAGCCACATCCCAGCTTTTCCTTCACCTAGGGGTGACCATCCTGCAGATCTCAGCCCGCTTTCCCAGGGAATGACATCCTGCTCTGGGCGTACGTGCCTGTCTCCTCGAAAACCTCGGCTTTCAATCCAATCAAATTTAATTGAATTGTGGTTTTGATCACATCTGACGGCGGCAGAGATCTTGCTGATAATCAGATTCCCATGGGTGACACGGAGACGGGGCTGGTGGAGGAGGGAAGTGAGATGGGGGCTTGTGTGCCTGTGCTGATGCCGCTTGGTCCTTTACGAGACACCAGAGAAGCTACACGGGAGACAAGCTCCATCCCCCCTGGGATCAGATCACGTTTTGGGGTGAGGTGAATTTACTGCGTGTCTTGACGGGCGCTTAACCAGACAGGTTGTGTTGTTTCTGGTTAAAAAACCAAAGCCACTTTGCCTGGCAAAGCGCTGAGGTGGCTCCATCTCGCTGCAGCCGGGGGCTGTTGGGGAGCACCTCCAGCATCCCCCACCGCTGCTGCTCCAGCGCAGGTGGTCCCCAGCGCAGGTGGTCCCCAGCTTGGCCTCATCCTGACCTGGCTGGCGTTGGGATGTGGGTTCAGCTCTCCGCCTCCCCTGCGTGCCCGCCCCGTCTGCTATCGCTGGCACCAGCACATGCGCAGCCGGGGACGGCAGCGGTTAATTCCAGGAATTCATGTCTGATTTACGTGAATTCACCTGGAAGCGCAGCCCCCGGGATGGGAGGAATATTTCTCATAGAGCCATGCTGCCCCTTGCTCCAGATGCCCTTCTGTCAGCAAGTGTTTAATTGGGCGTTTATTGTGTGTGTAATTTGGGAGGTAATGAAGCAGGCAGGGAAGAGCGAGCTGGCAGCCTGTCCTCCATCCCCGGTCCTTGCCAGCGGCTTGGACACAGCGGTGAAGGCGTCGGAGATCCCGAGCTGGGCTGTGGTCCCTTGCCTGAGACACTGGGCATTTATCCTCCAGGTTGGGGGGAAAACAGTAATCCTCCATCCTGACCTCAACTTCTTCAACAAGCCATCGGAGCCACACATCTGCCCCACCCCGGGGTGCCAGTGCTGCTCCCCCAGGGTATTTGGAGGTGAGAAGATGGGGCTCCCCAATGCAACCCCTGGTACCTATAGCTCTGTAATATGGTGCTGCCATTGCACGAGGCCATAACCCTTGCACTGAGTTTGCAAGGCCTCAGGACTGAGGTTTGGCGGGCCTGCTCTGCCTGAACTTTTCTTGACCCCCCCCCAGCTTTGTTTTACCTGTTTTAGCTGTAACAGCGGTTTTTCTAATTGAGCAGGTAGCTATGGCTAATTTTTTTTACTTCTGTTTGTGTGGTACAGCCCCAGTTTTATACAGATAACAGTAGCAAGCAGTTATTCCATGTAGAACAAGATTTTACCGGACTAATACAATGATGTGGGCTAGAGAAATATAGGCCCGGTACGAAAGTAGAGATGTGAAAAGGGGAGATGCGGGGTGCAGCATAGAGGAGCACGGATATGGGGTGGTGAGGCTTGGGGTCCAGGGTTAGCAGTGGAGACCCCATGGCTATAAACAACTCACCAGTGGTCAGTGACGGACATGCAGAGATAAAGCTAAACAAAACTGGTTTTTAGAGGTCACGAGGTGAATAAAGAAATAGTATCTAACATGGGTAGATGGCGTGGTATATAGTAAATTCAGATTTAACATGGAGCTGCAGACCAGTGGAGAAAACGCAAGGTGTAAAAATGTTAGCGAACATCTAAAAATGACCCCAGGTGGATCCTAAAGTGAGGAAGGAGAAGCCATCAACGTGAGCATCATATTCTTCCCATTGAGGACTCTGAATGGTGACCACTCATCTAACAGGAGACATGATATTAGGAAAAATTTCTTTACTGAGAGAGCGGCGAAGCACTGGCAGAGGCTGCCCAGGGAGGTGGTGGAGTCACCATCACTGGAGGTGTTCAAGGAACATGTGGACGTGGCACTGCGGGACATGGTTTAATGGGCATGGGGGGGTTGGGTTGGTGGTTGGACTTGATGATCTTACAGGTCTTTTCCAACCTTAGTGATTCTGTGATTCTGGGAGTGCTGGGGGACGGGGACATGTCCCCTCCTGGCTCCCGCTCTCCCCTCCTGCTGCCACCTCTGCCCTGGCTGGTGGGCAGCCGTGGAGGTGGGAGGGAAGGGCCGTTCCTGCCACCTGCGCTGGGGTGGGGGATGCACCCCTGCAGCCCGGTGAGGAGGATGGGAGGGAAGAGGGTTTGCTGTATTTAGGAGCCTGTGGAGCAGAGGTTGTACCAGAAAGTGTCACGAGCTGAGGATGCAAAGGGTGGGCAGGTTTCCAGATGGTATCAGTGGTCTCTGCAACAGATTCTCTCCCATCTGGTGATACCCAATCCACAAAAATTAGGGTGATTTTTCTTGCCTTTGATGAAACCAACACTCAGATCTCTTGTTTCCACTGACTCATCCTTATCAACAATTTATATGAGGGGCTCACGAGAAACGTTCAGTGCAGCCGACTCTATCAGAAGTCCCAGAAAAGGTAGTCCCCAGGCCTGGAGCATTCAGGTTGTCCCAAAGGACACCTACTTATATTATTCTTGGGAACAGTCTGCTAATCATCATGCTGGAGGGAAAGGTGAAGGCATGGCAGCTTTGCATGATTCCCAGGGAGGGTTGGAGACACAGCTCTCTGGAGCGAGGACTACTCTGCCATTCTCTCTGTGAATAATCCGGACTCCCTGGAACGCTGGAATGGGAAAAACAAAAGGAACGGGAGAAGGAAACTTGGCATTTCTGCAGGGCTTTGAGTCCCCAAGGCACTCATGCCCCTCCTGTAGCTCAGCGTGGACCTGCGGTGTCCAGGAGTAGGTCTGTCCATTGGAAAGGTTGGGAAAAAAGGGAGGCTGGGTAAATTGGGGGGAGAAAAGCTGTTCTCCCTTGAATGCCCCTGACTTCTTTGGAGTTTTTTGTTCTCATTTTGTATTTAAGGCCCCAGACTAAGACTCAAGATTGCTTATTTCAAAGACTCTCAGTGGCTTGTCTTTCATTGCTGATTGTTTTTTTCCCCCTTTACACCTTATTTTCACAATTCACTCCTTGAGAGGTGCCAAAATATTCAGACCATAGGAAACAAAACCAAGAAGACCTGGGCTGTGTTTCCCTGTGGCTGCAAGTCAGCAGATTTCTGGGGATTTTCAACGGATTTCAGCGGATTTCTACTACAGTGAAGGAAATCAGACTAGGTCTCTGTTTTCCAAAGTTTCTGACACTAATTGAAGGTAGCATCTCCTCTCTGTGGCCATGCAACTGTGGTTTAATTCATCTAATCTCCTTGGATGCACTTGTTTGTGTTAATTACACCAACACTTGTCAACAACAATTCTGCCACTTCTTTTTTTTTTTAACATTTTTTTTTTCATGGTCGATTTTTAACACCTGATTGCTCTGTCATCAGTCATCTGCTGTGACTGCTGAGCTTGGGCAGGACATACAGCACCCATGCACTTATGCCATCCAGCCTGGCTCCAGCTGCTCAGCCCGAACTCTGCTGAACAGGCGGTACGTGGAGTGCGAATGTGTCCATCAGCCTCAGGGATGTTGTGTCCAGCATGTCTTGAAATCAAGAGAGGCTGATGCAACGCATCCTTCTAGCCCCACATCTGCAAAGCTAGTCTTTCCTTGGCCATGAAGGTGACAACGGCACCCACTGCTACTTTAAACAAGGCAGTGGTGTATCTTTTCAGACCTAGGTGATTGGCGCTGGTTTGGCCAAGTAGAGTTGAGCGGTGGCTTCCCCACGGCTCAGACTGGTGGGACTTAGGTGGAAGTGGCTGAACAATGCTCCAGCGTGGCTTGGAGATGGAAAAGACCCATGACAGTAAATTGCCAGGGGAGGATGGAGGGTTGTAGTTGTGGAGTATAAGGGAGAAAAGAGAGATTCCTGCAAGGACCCTGCAGACGAGGTGTGTTAGCTCGGTGCAGAAGACAGCAACAAGCCAAGAGACCTGGATATCATGGCCAGAAGGATGAAAGAACATTGCCAAGCCATGCAGCTGTCAAACAGACCAATGCTGAGCCTGGAGGAGACATGTGGAGTCTGGAAATGACGAGGTCACGAAACTGAAGTGTACGGTGACAGCTAGAAATAGAAGGGACCAAGTGATATTTGTATCAGAGGTATCGTGGGGAAGGCATGAAGAAATCCAGCCCTGAGATACCCAACTCCTCATGCTCAAGCCTTTCCCCTTAAAGCCAGCACAAACTATCTTAATGGTTCTTCTCACCTAACCGCGAGAGGGGACAGAGCTGGGCATGGCAGCCAGGCACTTCCACCAGTCCACTGGTTTGGTTCAGATCACTAATGAGCTAATTAGTTGCTATGGAAATGTAATGTGGGAGAACTTTGGGGAGGAAAAATTATAGGTAATTTTTATTTGTTTGGGCCCTGTTCCTATAGCAACAGGAGAACTTGTCACTGAGTACCAGTTGGTTTCCATGGAGTTGGCTGCTAGTTCTGGGTTATTAATGCCTCCAAGCATAAAAGAGTGTGACTTACCTAGTAGGACTTGTGGGTCGTCCTTCATCACACGCACAGGAACTTTGCATTTAGCCAAACTCCTGGCCTTGCTTTTGCAATGAAGCGAGCATGCTCCCAGAAGTTGGGTAGGAGTATTCATCGTCAACAGATATAGTGCTAGAAGGATCTATTAGATTCCCCTTCCCTTGAATTCAAAACATCCTGGAATGAATAATCCATCACTTCATAGCTTGTTCCACTCGCAACATTGCCTGATTTTTAATTGGATTTTCTCTGGATTCAGCTTCCAGATGCTTGACGTTGATCTGCCTTGCTCTGCTAAATTAAAAAGTCTTTTAGCACCTGGCAGTTTTGCTGTAAAGGGACTTATTGTAATTAAGTCACTTCTCATCTCACCACAACTGGTTCTCCTGAACAAAGCCATTTGTTTTCCTTCAGCCTCTCGCTGTGAAGCATTGCCCGTTTTTGTACACTTCTGAACAAAAGGGATGCGGTCTCTGCTTTGCAACCGTGTTGGAGGTCTATCGAGGGACCTCTCCAAACTCCTTCAGAAGCTGAGCCTTGGAACCAGACCAAACAATCCTGAGCACTACAGAGACTGGATTTGGGAGAGAGATTGGTTTTATGCTAGGTTATAATTTCCCTCCCACCAGCTAACTCCTCAGCCTTCCATAGGTGATAATTACCCAGTAGGAGCTAAAACGTCTCTCTCCACTCCCTACTTATCAACCCATACTCCACTTTGAAGGCATCAGCCACTTCTTTCCCAAGCATCCTGACCAATTCCCGCAGCCGTGTGAAGCTCGGAGTGAGCACGCGCAGCCTCCGTTGGCTTTGAAGGTGGTGCAACAACTACTGCCTCTCCCCAGGGAGAGAGATCTTGCTCCAGCTTTGAAGGCAAATAAGGTGATCAGCATGTGGATAAACCTTTAATGATATTTGGCTGCGTGCACCACGCAGTCAGAAGGGAGGCATGAAGCAAACCAGCTAGCAAAGGGCAGCTACTCATAACCAGCTCTTCTTCAGATCTCTTGGCAAGCTTTGCTCCTGGCCTCGCAGCTCCGCACGCTGTGCTCACAGCTGCTCCTTCACCGTCGGTGAGGCACAACCCAAATGCCTCAAAATGAGGGCGCGGAGGAGGATGGAGGATGAGTCTGAGATGAGGGCTGGCTGCGGAGTCAGGAGGAGAGCCCTGAGCCACCAAGGTGGGGTCTGGCTGGAAAACCCGGAGAAGACAAACCTTCAAGGTGGAAGAAAGGCTTCATGCAAGAGTTCCTGTATCTCCTTAGTGCCTTTTGAATTACAGATAAATGATGTTAGAAATCCCTCTGCAAAATCTGTCTTTGTTCTTTCATGCATTTCTTCCCAACGGTGGTACCCATGGGGGGAGAGCCTTGGGAAATGCTGTATTTAGGCAACCAGTGATGTTGGCCTTAGCATCGAGACTGACTGTTGGGTGAAGAGTGTCACCTGGATGAAGGGGGCACATCCAGCACATCAGGAACCCAGCCCCAAGGTTGGGAATCCAGGACGGGGACGCAGAAGATGAGAGCAGCAGGTGCCCAGGACGTGACGTGCTGGCAATGCACTGTGTGGCCTCTGCCCCGGGGCAGCTGCTGGGGTCTTTCTGCCCATATCAGTGTTTTGGCTATAAATAACAGTGATGTTCTTAGTGGTCATCTCCAACCCAGCTGCAACCCGTGACTCACGGGCTTCCTGTCCGCAGCAACGCTACAGGCTGACTCACGGCTACAGTGGAGTGTTTCATCCTGACCCCACAGCCCTTTGTTTTCATGAGGCACCATCGTGTATTTGCGAACGAGAGGTCTCCGTTTGGGGGCTGTGAAATCTGGCTAGCATCCTGCAAAGACACACGGCAGATGGTGCTTCGTCCCTAGCTTCACCTGGTTCTCCTCCTCCCCTTCCTTCACTTGTGGCTGGCAAGAAATGCTTCCTGGCTTGGTTCGATCTGCAGCTCTCCCAAGAAGGGCTTTGCTTCTCCTGTGCTGTTAGAGCCCCTTGCAAAATCAGCATTTTCCCACTTAATATCCCAGCCTTCCTGAGCCTGGAGCTGCCACGGCTCTGCACCAGAACAGGCATGTGGCCTCACTGAGGTCACTGAGGTGTGGGAAGGCAGCTGACATGGGCCTTATTCAGCCCTCCAGAAGCTGTTTGTAGCAGTATCTGAAGAGGGTTCTGAGCATGGGAAGTACCCGACACCCGGGAGGACTGAGACCAGCCTTCGGGAGACGGCTATGAGTCGCGGCACCGATGACAGTGGAGCTATGCTGCTTTGCTCTGAGCACCTGGCACCGCCGTGGCATAGGAGGGGAAAGGATGACATGTGCCATGTCACAAGGCAAGGCTGGGTGCCGGCTGAGAGACCCATGCGGGACTCCTCGGGGATGTGACTGTTCCCGTCACATCCATGCAGGTGTCCTCTTCTCCAGCCCCTGCCCATGCTTTGAGGGGACGTGGCGGAGCCACCTCAGAGGGGTGTGACGGGAAAGGTGCTCCTGGCTGGCCACACCACTGGCCGTGTGGCTGGAGTGCTGTGGTGAGCACTGGAGATACCGCCCGGCTCCACGGTGAGGCTGGTGGGAGGAGGAAGCAGTCTCTGGTTTTATGACACACAGGCTCATGCTTTTGACCTGAGTAACCTTCTCCTGACAGAGTTAGGAGCCTTCTGCTGCACCCTGTGCTCCCAGGGAGGTCAGTGGGAGAGCCGTGGGGTGGCGGGCGTTGTGTCCCGAAGCATGGCGGCCACATCTAGTACCTGTCTATGAGAGCTGGCAGCGGGAGGGGACCACGGAGGAGCTCCGTGGTGGGACAGGCCTGGGTTGGCTACTCCTTGTCACCCAGAAGCTCTGCCATGACTGCGACAGGCAGGTTTGGGTTGTTCTCCACAAAGTAGGCGAGACCTGTTTGAGTACGATGTTGTCCCAACCTCCTGCTCCAGGTTTCTGCTGTTGCCAGCCCTTTGGGATGCTTTCAGCTGGCCCTGTAGGGAGGTTCACAAGTGCTGAGGTGTGCAGGTGAGCTTGTGGTAAAGCCTGGGGTCCTTCCCACCACTTACTTCAGCCCCCTGATACTTACCCCCAGGATTTGTCCATGCCGTAAAGGTCAAACAAGCTTTAGAGCAACTGAAAGCCCATAGCTTCAAGGTCCACCCATGTTGCTGGTTTTAATCAGCCGTATCTTGGACTTGGAGCATGCTGTGTCCCTGCAGAGCTCTGGTTATGCACTGCTTGGCCTTGGGGCAGCTCAGGAAGGGGCAGGGAGCAGTGTTTGTCCAAAAGTCTCACATGCGACCTCACAGCTTCAGTCTAAAATAAAACTGTGGAGCATGAAGGCGTATTATAACAGCAAATACTGGAGCTACCTAGGAGCAAGCCCCGGTTGGATTAGTCCTGGATGAGAAAACCTTTTTTCCTCTAAAAACAACCATAGCAGACCCTAATGCTGCACAGTAGAGAGCAAAAGCATCTTGAGAGCTGAAGGACTCGCTGGCAGCCTCTTCTCCTCCACTGGCTGTGGTGAAGAGGAGGTTGCATCTGCCAAGGGGTGTACCTCCTGCAGCCTCCCGTCCACTCCCTGCCCGCTGACGGCCTTGCCTCGCTAGGAACATGTCTTTCCAGGTGAGCACGGGAAGGTGTTTCCTGTGGAGCCACTAACCAGCGGTTGAGCAAGCGTTGCTGGCTCGAATGCAGGTTTTCCTACTGCCCCAGCTCTTTGCCTGCTCTTGATCCATCCACGGGGAAACATCTTCTCCGAGCTGCTGATGCTCCCCGGCTCCTCAGCCTCACCCACGGGAGGAGTGGACACGTGGTGGTCGGCTCTGGGCTCCGGCGGCAGAGGAGAGTGGCGAGGGCTGGCTCTGAAGAGGAGAGATCTTCCTCCATCAGTGCTCTGGAGGTAGGAGCAAGAGGAGAAGCTCCAGGAGCCGTCTTCGAGGTGTTGAGAAAGAAGGAGCTGAGTGAGTGTGAGTCCATGTGGGTGAGTTGGGATGGGATGGGCGAGCGCATGTGGCTGCTCCAGCCATGCTTGGCTGCCCGCCGTGGTCCAGGAGGCTCCTCACCTGCCAGGAAGGGGCACTTGGAGGTTCAAAAGGATGATCTCCAACAGTCCATGCCTGCCAGAGGTGTCCTAGAGGCTCAGAGAAAAAACCAGCCATCTCCCATGGGACGGAGAGAGGTTGGGAGGAAACTGGGTGTTTTTCTCCAGGGCTGGGCTCCTCATCTGCCCCCAACGGCGAATGGAAGAATGGATGTGGTGGCCTGGGGATTATCTCGCTGCTTGAAGGGACTTGGGGCGGTTTCCTGGTCTACCTTGGGGTGCAGCAACGTGCTCCAGCCCCCAAGCAGGGCTTTTCTTTCCCAGCTGGGAAAGAAGGCAAGAGCAGGCGCTTGCTTTTGGGGGAACTGTTTCTGCGAAGGGTTTCCCTTGCTCTGCTTTTCCCCGGCTCACCAGCGGCTTTGCCGTGCCCATTCCTGGGGGCTGTTTACAGTACGCAGGCCGATCTCTGATGGGACTTCCTCGACTTTTGGTCACCAACAGGGATTTTTTACTCCATGTTCGGACAAGTCATTTTGCGTCTCCTATAACCTGCAGGGCAGGTTGTCCCGGGGCTGGTGGCTGTCTCCAGATCCCAGCGTCTGTGTCTGTGCCAATGAGGTTCTCATGGTGCTGAGGTTCGAGGGGTGCTGCTGCAGGGATCTGACTCTGGGAAGGACCCATGGGGCCGTGTCCCATCTCTAGGACACGCTGCTTGGTTCTCCCATCTCCGTCTTGTTTAAACTTACATCACTAAATCAGCTTTTGCGACAGAGCAAACACCCGCCTGTAAATAATCTGCACAGATGGGGCTTTATTTGAACAAGCTGATGTGCACCATCCATGGTGGACAGTGCAGCAGGGTGCTGGGGTGGGGGCACCTCGCCCAGCCCTGCCCTAGGCTTTTCCCATGGCCAGGGGATGCCTGGGACCCCCGAATCTCCTGACCAGTGCTTGGAGCCAGGGAGGTCCAGAAAGTTTGGTTTTGACGTGGGAGAGATGTGGGAAAATAGGTCTTGTGGTGGTGAAAACCCTGATGGAGCCAGGGAAGGAGGGAGGAGACTCCTGCTCCTGTCTGGGGTGCTTCTCTCCTCCTCTTCAGCTGCTCTCTCCTCTGCGATTGGAGCTGCCGAAAACAGAATATGTTAAAATGCTGTCAAAGGTCTCACCTGGAAAACCTCAAGGCAAACAGGGGTCTGTGTTCCCCATGCAAAACCACTCCTTTTGGAAGCCCTGAAATGCCTCAACACCCTTGAATTTTTTTGCTCCCTCCCATAATTATTGAATTACTTTATGCTTAATTTGCAAAGAGCTCCTGTTTCCCCAGAACCTCATTTTTCCAGGTTAATCACCGTTAGCTGATGTTTTTCACTGCTCTGACTTGAGCGGTGGGCTCGCAGCAGCCATGGCCATGGCCAAGGGAGGAGGAGGTGACTTCCCAACCTTGTTAGCGCCGATTCGTTAAGAGCAAACACCCAGAGGAGGAGGTGTGCTATCCTTGCATGCCTGATGCTTTGCCGTCAGCCGGACCAGTGAGCTGAGTTGCCTGGCAGTGCTGATCCCTGTGTGGCTGGTCTGCAGATTGGGGGGGTCCCCTTGCCCCCCTCCAGCTGGCCAGGGGACAGGAGCCCTTTACTCGCCGCAGGCAGGCAGGACCCAGGATTCCTGTGTGTTGCCTGCCCCTTCCTCATCTTGGGAGTGCATTTTTGGGGACAAACTGAAAACATGGGGCTCTGTCCCGGGCCCCTTTCCCAATGGAGCAGCAGAGCAGAGCCCGGCCAGCTGGGAGGGAGGGAGACATCTCCCCCGGCTATGTCTGCTGGCTGCGGGTGATGGATGCCACCGAGCCGGGCAGCTCTCTATATTTATAAATCGTAACAGAGCAGCGCAGAGCTTATCAGCCATAAACCTTAGAGACTTCTATCTACCTGGCAGCCAGACCTGAACCTAAGCTGCCCTCTCCCCGGCCTCGATTCTGCTTCGCTGCCGGCAGCTGGGGCTGCTCTTATTTCTAATAGAGCATTTCTAGATTACAGCAAGTGACAGGAGAGTGATTTGCGATGCGTCAGGTTTCCTGCCCTTTCTCTTATAGCCCTGGCTTATAAAAATATGCTCCCACTGGGATTGCTTTGGTTCTGTCATTGTTGGCCAGTTCAAATCCCTCTTTATTATTTGTATTGGGCGGGCTCAGGAAAGCTTATGGTACCAGTGCCCAGCAAAGGCTAGTCCCTGCCGTGGCTCCAGGATGAGGAAGGCTGATTTCCACCCCTGGGGAGATGAAGGGAGGTGCCCTGGGACACGCAGGCAGGGAAGGGTTCACCCCGACACCGCTGGAGGTGGGACCCTGGCCATCACGCAGTCCAGTTTTGCAAAGACTCATCTATATGCCCTGTGTGCACTTTGCCTTTACGTTGAGGTCTTGATCTCACTGCCTTTATAAAAATACCCGGCTCAACAGGGAATCTGTTGGCTTCGGCGCGTGGCATGAAGCTGTTTTCGAAGGGGACTGCTGTCTTGGTGGGCCGGGAGCCTTATGCGCCGGCTGCGGTGGGCACGGGGCTGGGGGAGCCGGGAGCTGCTGCAGCCCCCGCTGCCTCCCTGCATGGCATGGCACGGAGCCGGGGCTGATCTGTAGCGCCAGGATCCCGGTGACATCAAATGAGCAATTAGCTGGGGCTGATGAAAGCGTCTGAGGGAAGAGTTCGCTTGCAGAAAGGAGCACAGATCATACCTGCTCTTCCCCACACCCTCCTGATGGCTTCTTCCCCTCTGGGAGATCTCAAAGGGCTTCACAGCCATCACTAAATTAAGCTTTTACTGGGGAATCAGGACTGTATTTGCTTCCCAGAGAGGGAAACAGGAGGACGGGGTGAGATGAAGTGGTTCACCCAAGCCTGTGCAAAAGCTCAGCAGCAGATCTGAGTCCCAGCCTGCAGCGTGGCTGCAAATCCTCCTGTTAATCTCTGCTTTATTGAAGAGCACTGGGGGATTTTTAGTGGTCCTGTTTAGATTACTCATTCATTTTCCTCTCCTGAGTTCCTCTCCACCTTGGCATTATTAGCTCTAGACTTTCACTGCGGTGACAAAGCTACCAGAAGATCCCTTCCCTCTGCAGGCCACCCTCTTAAAAAACAAGTGAAGCATCCTTAGCTTGTGCAAGTGGATGCAACTATATTTCCTAGTGCTAAAGGTGCCAGTTCTTCCCTTTGAAAGCACTTCAAGCACTTACACTCCAGCTTTTGAGAGTTACGGTGCAGATCTCGCAGAGAGCTGAACATTTCCAGGACTTTCAGGAAGGCAGAAGCAAGGGAGGACACCATCAACTCCCCCGGGACATGCAAGGAAAGGAGAAGGCACCTTGCAGGATGGGGGAGCTGGGCTGAGCCGGCGCTAGCGACCGTCCCAAACAGGCTGGATCTGTTGATTGCTGGCTGCAGCCCTGTGCCGCGCTGGGGGCTGGACCGCAGAGCTGGAAGGAGCCCAGAGAGATAAAATTGGCTGGCAGAGGATCCGGCGAGAAGTAAAGCGCTTGTTGCTCCGGCAGGAAATTGCCGTGTGTCCCAGAGCTTGTATCCCTGCTAAAGGCCCCCCTTGGCCCGGGATGGCATGGGCAGTTACGCAGCCCGAGTGCTGCCCGACACGACCGGCAGAACCACAGCTCAAAACCACCGGGGAAATGCAAGTCCTGGCTGTCGCTACCTGCAAGGGGACCGTGCTGCAGTGTCCCAGCATGGCACAGCCCTGAACTCAGCTCCCCGTGCCTCTGCCCCAGCACGTGCGGGCTCTCGGCGCAGGACAGCATCCTCCCTTGCTGGCTGGCAGCCGGCGTGGCCAGGCGGCAGCGCTTTGGGTGGCTGAGACACTACTGCAATGGCAGGACCTGGCTTGGGGTCTGATCCTGACCTGGCAAAGCTCTGCTAATGCAGCTCCTCTGGACTGGAGCCAGCGAGGCTGGGGGTGGAATTACACCTTTCTCCACAGAGGGAGATGCTCAGAGACTTGGATGTGTGCAGACAGCAGCTCTCTTCTGCTCAGGCATTGCTGTGAGTCCCCAAGCCAAGCGGCAATGGGAGCTGCTCGTCCGGCAGAAGCCGCTGGGTGAGACTGGCTTGTGGCACGAACACAGCGCTCAGCCTCCCAAAGAGCACTCGGGAACGCAAACCCCTGCATGCCGCAGGCACGACATGGACGAATATGGTCGTTTTTTGGTAGGGATAGAGGAAATACATATATAAGCCATGGCAGGGTGGGTGGGCAGAGGAAAAAGTACAGGGTCTCATTCGAGACCCACAGCTGTGAGCAGCCTGCATCCATCCGCTCTCTCCTCGAGCTGTTCCCAGCCCCCTGTGAGCGACTGCTGCTTTAGCCAAAGGTCAAAACCAGGCAGGTATGGAAAAACCTCCACAGCATTTAGTGGATTTTATAGAGAAGTGGGGAAACTGAGGCACAGAGAGGTGCTGAAAGTCATGCCAGGAGTTAATCTGAAGTGCTTGGAGTCCCTTGGCTCATGTCACCCTCTTTCTTCTCCCTCCTTCTCTGGATTAAGGGGGTCAGGGACAAAGTGCAGTCCCTTCTTCGTAAAGAAAACTGATAACTTCATGTTCATAACCTGGGTATGTGGCAAAAACGTTTGCAAGATGGAAAGGGTCTGGGGATGCTGAAGGACCCAGAAATGCCAAAAAATCCAATGGCTGTAGCAAACTTAGAGATCCAGCAGGTTCAAAGCCGCAGAGGTGGGTGCTTCTGCAAGGGGGTGGGAAGGGGATTTGGGTGGGGGAATCTCCCTGGCAGTTATACCATCCCTCTAAGAAACTGGGCACCAGTCTGAAGGAAATTGGGGCCCCAAACCAGCTTTCACCCCCCTGATTAAGCAGGAGAAGAAAATAATAAAAGCACAGTGTCCCGCCAAATATAATTAACAGAAAAAAAAGAGATTTTTCAAAGTTTGGGTCCTCAGAAAATATGTTTTATTCATAGCCTGGCAGGGAAGTGCTGGTGGTGCCATTAATTATGGGAGCTGCCGGGTGCTGCGCCTGCTCCGGCGAGCTCGGCTCAGCTTTATCATCCTGACACCCGGCGTGGGGAACTGGGGCAGCGTGGGGAGCCCGTGGGGCCAAGATGCCAGCTGGGGCTCAGCCGCTGGCATGCGCACCTCTTCTCCACCCTGCAACCATCCATGATGCTGGATGTCCTCGGCCATCCGGCAGGTCCTGCCGCCCCACGCCATGCTCAGGGGATGAGCATCGCCTTGCCAAAAAAACTGGAGGTGGCGTCGAGGGTGGATGCCCGCCAGCCGAGCAGCCGCAGCGGATCGCCGCCCTCCCCGCCGGCAGACGCCCAGCAGATCTTGGCAACCACCGGCGAAGCAGCGCAAGTTCACGGCTTGGTCAGAGGCCAAAATAAAAAGGGAGGATGATACAAAAAAAGCACATTCGAAGCACACCTAATGCGCTCGGTGGTGCCAGGGCAAGCCGGCAAGGCTGGGGCTGGCCTCTGCCCAGCTCGTCTGTGCAGGGTGAGGGTGGTTGCAACCGTCCCTGGGCTCGGTGCACCCCCAGCAGCAGCTCACAGCTCTGAATATTTCCTGTTCGAGGAAATCTCCCCAGTAACTTTCCAGAGAGGTAATAAAATCTTTGGTGTTAAGCAAACTAAAGCAGGTGCAAGAACGACACAAGGGGGAAAAGGGACCTGGGAAGGGTCCCTGTGGGATGTGGCCGCACCTTCCAGAGATGGAAAGGAGAGGGACCAGCCCAAACGGGACCAGCCTGGAAGACAGGGCTGGCCCTGGGCAGCTCTGAGAAGGTGGCCTTCAAAACACAAAGCATCACGTTTATAATGCTGCCATGAAGGAAACTTCTCAAAAAATCTCTTTGAAAGCCAAAAAGTGGTGAAACAAGGGTGGAAAGTGGGACAATGACCTGGGGGTAGAAGAAGAGGGCAATGGGTGGCATTGTCAGCTCGTCTCTAGGGTTGCACCCTGGGGTGCTGGTGCACACCCAGGCCAGGCACCCGGCTGGTGGCATCGCACAGAGAACAGGGTCTTTTGTGTTTGCGGCCTCTGAGAAGGCAGGCGACAAAGCAGGAGACGCTTTGAAAGGGCAGGAGCATCCTCAGAGGAGCAAATGCGGGATTAATGAGAGAAACAACCTCTGGCTGCCTGGCAAGGAGGGACGGTCCCTGGGAGCGTTAGGCAGTGGGTGGCCCGTGGTGCTGAGCGGTGTCCTGGGGACCCACTGGGCTCCCCGCCGTCACCTGCAATTTGGGGAGCTGGACTTGATGATGGGGGACAGCCCTGCCTTGCTCTCCTGGGAGGCTGCTGGGACCAAGCGCTGCATTAACCCATCTCTTTTAATCAAGGTAATGCTCACTTGCGCCCGGGCCCAGGCGGTGTCACGGGGGAGGATTAATCGCCGAGCCACGGTGCTGGCACACCAAAACCTGACTCTGGCGACAGCCTCGGCTCAGATGGCCCCACTCATCTGCGCTTCCTAATGCAAACAGCACTTCATTTTTGGAGGAGATGCAGCAAGCAAAGAGAAGTCAAAGGGGCTGCCTGAGCACTCCTGGCCCCTGTTCTCAGCCCCAAACCACTCCTGGCCCCGCTAGCCCATGGGCAGGGCTCCACCAAACCCAAACCTCCACCGCTCCATGGAGGGACGGGCTCTGCTCCCGCACCTACCCTGGCTGCTGCAGGCTGCGGTCGCATTCAAGAAGGTTCTAAGAGCAAATAATGCATCTAAAGAGTTTTATCAGAGGGTCCCATCCTGTGTGCAAGGGGCTTATATCCCCCAAAGTGCAGAAGGACCTAGAATCTCTGCCCTGGGGCAGCCTGGGCTGCACGATCAGGGAACCAGCATCAGCTACCCAGGCGGATGCAATTAGCTTAATTGCTGTGAGTATTTGAGGGAAGATGGTGTACTCTGCCCAGCTGAGCCTAACTAGAGGAGAGGCATCCTCCTCCCCAGCCTGCTGGGTTATATATAGGAGGAAACAAGTGGGGTGAGTTGGATGCTGGAGGAGGAGGAGGAGAAGGGCTGCCTGTGTGGAATTTGGTGGTGGGATGAGTTGTGCCAGTGCTCAGCCCATTGGGTCCCCCGCTCCTGCATGGGGGTCTCAGCACAGCATCGTCGGAGGAGGCGGTGTGGGACAGTCTGTCACCGCAGCAGGGCTGGGCTGGCTCCCAGGCATGGCAGCTCCATCTGCTCCTGCAGAAGAGCCCTCCTGTTCAGCCTCCGCAGCCAGCCAAAGGTAACTTGTAACCCTTGCTCAGAGCTGACTCTATACAGAGCCATGTGCTCTATAAAATGCCATGCTCCCTGGGAAGAACCCCCCTCTATCAGGATTTTTTTAGACGTACCTGATGTTGAGCAAACCTCCCCTGTGGTGTGTGTGTGGGGATGCTCTTGGAAAGCGGATCTGGGAAGACATAAATTTGGGTTTGTCCATGGGGGCAGACGGACAGGGACCTGCGCCTCGCTGCCTGTGCTGCGCAGCGTTAATGAGCGGCAGCCCTTGCCTGTCCCTGAGCCCTGCCGTCTCGCTCTGAACATGTCACTCCCTGAAACTTTAATGCCTTTACACTGGTCCTTCAATTATTAAGTGTGGAGGTAATGGAGAAGCTGGGCTGGGAGAGGTGGCTGGGCTCAGCTGCCACGTGTGGCTGCCATGCATGGGTGCAATCCTGTGTCCCGGGCACATGGGAGGCTGCAGCGTGGCTCTGAGCATCCTGGGGCTGCTGCGATGCTTAATACGGCTCAGACATTGCCTCTGTCCTCCACCAGCCTACTTTGTCTCCATCCTTGGTGCTTTTGGGAATTTTTCCCAGCATGTTCCTGCTCTGCAGGGACCACGGAGGGTCTGGGTATCTCTTACTCTCTGCCTGTGGTGTGTTTTTTCTTGTTAAATTTGCCAGAGGGAACTGATGTTCTCAAGGGGCTGATGGAGGAGATGTCTGCGAACCCTCTGAATTAATGTCTGTGACTTGGTTGTCTGTAACTTGGGGGAGATCTGTGAGCTGTGTGGTTGTTTCCACGGTCCTCTTCCTAAGGTATAAACAGCATTGGATCAAGCCGGAGGGGAATGAGCTCCCTGGGCAAAATGAGCGAGCTCGGTGTGGAGATGGGGCTTGTCTGCAGCCGTGATCAGAGCCTGATGGTGCTGGGGAAGAGCCTCCCTCAAGCTACAAAATGGCAATGTGTTTGCCAAAAACATAAGACTCTTGTGCTAACAGGGTAATTAATTAATTACAGCTCATTAGAGGAATTACAATCCCATTAGTACCTTTGGGTGATGGTTGGGGGGTGGGAAAGCTGATCCTCAGAGGATGCGAGGGCACCGCAGGCTGCCCAGCACCGCTGTTTGCACTGGGGAAACTGGGGGTGCTTTGGGGCTAATTTGTGGGGATGGGGTGATGCTCAGCCAGAGCCTCTTGGGAACCCCTAAATGATGGCCCTTTGCTTCCAAGGAAGCACATGTGGAAGTTGCTGCTGTCTTCCCGAAATAGAAGTGCCAGCATCAGTGTTTCTCAGCCCCACTCCCAGGAGCTGGGTGTCAAACTGTGCTCCAGCCCGCTGCATTCTGCCTACATCCCTTTTTGGAGATGACTTGTGAAACTCTGCCTTAAGTGGGGATGGATCAGGGGAAGGGGCTGAGCCCATGCAGGACAGGTCGTGGGGTCCTGGCATCCCAGCTCTCTGCTCTCTCCGGGAGCGAAGCCTCCCTCCTGCCCCACTTCTCCCCTCGAAATCCCATTAGCACTTGTTTTATTCTTTGCTTCGTGTTGCTGTCACTCGCTGGTCGCTCGTTTCTTTCATCCCTTTAATTTATTATTTTTATTTCAAAGAATTTTTTTATTTTTTTTAAAAAAGGCTCCATCGGCAAGGCTAGCTGAGCATGGACCTCGCTGATTAAATATAGCAATGAGATGTGCTGATCAAAGCACGCCAACCTTGGGGTGTAGTGCTTGGGCCGTTTCCCTCCTCCTCCCTGCCGGGAGATGGAGGAGTACTAGGGCCTGCCACAAGTCCAGATAAATTGCTCCAGACCTTAAGCCCTGGCTGGAACAAATACCAAGTTTCCCCAATTTCTGTTCCCTGAGCCTGATGCTCAAGATCTGGGCGTTTCTGTAATGCAGCAACACACCTCATGAATAAAGATTAAGTTGATTAAAAGGAAAACCCAGAGCAGGGCAGAATAAAAGTGATTTGCAGAGATTAGATGCTCTGGCACATCAGGAGTTCCCAAAAGGGCTGAGCTAACATATTCAAGCATAAGAGCTTTAAGCCTTCTTCCCTGTTTTGTAACTAATGGCTTTAGGTTGGGATGACTAACTCTCCCATTTGATAATTGTCCCCGTGGGACACGGGTGAGATTTTACACACCGAAGGACCTGCCTGGTCCAGAGGCCAGCATCCCCCACCATAACCCACTTTGTGCAGTTATACAGACCGCTCTGCCAGCGAGGTGTTCCCTTCGCAGTGGGAAATGGAGCAAAGGAGGGGTATGAGCCTTGTACCCCAGCCTCTTCCATCCTCCTGCATGCCAAAGCTGGGCTGTCCCTTGCTAGCAGGTGCCCAAAGAACAGATTTTTGTGAACAGAGCCTAAGGAGAGGAGAAAAAAATTAAAAAACAATATCAAAGTTTAATTGTTTGCAAAAGCAAGGCTGAAAATGAAGCATCTCCACACGACGCCCCAGCAGACAGTGTCGTGTCTCTGGTGCAGCCAAGGCAAATTGCCCGACTCCTCTTGCCACGCATCAAGCCTCGTGGGCTGCCGGCGTCACAACCTGAGCTTTCCATCCACCACGCAAAAGCGAAGGTACATCCTCCCTGACAACTGGGAAAGGGGGGTGGGGGGGGAAACCCCACACTCTTTTCTTTCCCCAAGGTATCCTCTTCCCTGGATAACCCCGAGGTCCAAAGCACTCGCTGCTCCGGAGGGCTGCCCGCTCATTGTTTGCCTGGGGCGAGTGCTCCGGCGTATGCTGGGGAACAGGCACTGTGTAGTATTTAATGAAGCAGCGAGGAAAGGAATGTGCATACTTAATCTAGAAAATCCTTTGTCCAGGATTTACAGGGGGAGGTATAAGGACAGAATCCAGCCCGCTCCATTTTAATGACGCAACCTCTGTCTTCCTCAGAATTTATTATTTGCTCTCAGGTCTGCAGGAAAGTCTCTATTCTGGGCCAGGACCTTGTCTTGTTAAGCCCTGTTTGAATGAACAAGACCATTCCTGTACCTGAGAGATTATAAAGTAATGGACCTTTTAATTCTGGCCTGAAAATGCGATGCTTTCTACACCGCATTTTTTCTCCCCACCATTTCCTTTCCTTTCTCGAGATGCTGTCACTGAGCTAACGGTGGTTGTGCCCAGCTGGGAAACCAGCCCGGAGGTGGTGTGTGCCCATGTGGGACCTCCATGTGCCCTGGCACGTGGGGCAGCCCACCCCAAGGTGGGTGCGCCTGGAGCAGAGCATCCTCAGCGCTGTCGGAAGGAGGCAGCCACAGAGCAGGATGCCAACAGCGGCGGGGTGTGGTGGTAGAAAATAGAGCTAATTTTAAGACTTCCATGATAGATTTCCGAATTGGATTATGTGACATGGTTGCCGGTGATGGCAGGGTCTGGAGTTGATGATTCAGGGTCCTCTTCCCTCCTGCCTGTCCGTGCGTGACCCGGGAGCTGTGACTCCTGCTGTAGTATTTTTTTGCGCGAGCCAAATTCCATCATGGGTAATTACACTCCGTCTCTTCAAATTCCTTGGGGACTATCGATGCAATTTGCTAGTCCTCTCCCTGCTAAAGGAGTCTCGGGTTGCAGCGAGTGCTACAGCCCGGAGGTGGCCGCATTGCAGGCGTGCGAGCCCTGGCGAGTGCCTGAGCCTGCGAGATGCTTGCGGGAGCTCGTGCTGGTGGGACTGGTTTGCCGACTGGTTGCTTATCAAAATAAAACAACTGTTTTGCTCCGAGTTTCTGGATGGTGATGGGAGAGGGGAGGTGTATTTGGGCTGGATGTGCTGCTTGCACAGGTCGGGACAGTTGTGCTGGAGGATGCTGCTGGGGTTTTGGGAAGGTGGCAAAAGCTTTGAATCCAACCAGAAATGCAGCTGGTGGAGCAGCATCTCCCCCCTGCTCCGCTCGCTTCTCCCTGCAGTCACAACCATTCATCCTGAGCAGTTGTATCCAGTGCCGTATTTTGGCAGAAGTTACTAGCCCATCAATCCAGGCAGCTCTTTCTTTCTCCCCCGTGGCTTCAGAAGGCAATAAGTCCACAGCAACACAAATATTGAAATGCTGCGCGTGGGGGATTAGCGACTTGGCAATTAAAATATTTGACCTACATCTCGTTGAGTACCAGCAAGGTCAGATGGAGCTGTGCTTCATCCCAAAACTTTTGCCTGAAGGAATTTTATTATTGCAGTTACTTCTATTTCAACAGGCTGTTTGTTTTCTACTAAATATAAAGGGAAGGGCTCGGGGTCCGGATCCGTGGGGCTGTGCGAGGGCTGGGCCCCTTAGCAGTTATTTTGGGGGTGCTGGGAGTGGTTTCTGGAGGCAGGTAGGTGATCTTCTCTACAGCACAAACACCCCTGAGTATTTGCAGGACTCTTCCCACAAACACGGCAGAGAACAAGCATCTCCTTTTGTTCCTGAGATTGTACGTGCCGAGAATCCTCGTCCAAGCAAACGAATGGGTTTTGCTTCCAGCAAACATCACAGATCTCTCTATTTTTCTTTCCTTCTCCTTTTCACATGTTGTTCGCTCTGTTCTGCAAACAATGTTCTTTTTAAGCCTGGGCAGAAAACTCTATCTGTCTTCAGAGCATGATGTGACGGCAGAAACCAGCGATGTCCGCTTGGCAATGAGATTAAGCGGAAATCGTTTATAAAGGTCCTCTCATCCCAAAGCAAGGGGAGGGGTGAACAAAAACAAAATCCCCCAACGCTGCTTGATTTGAATGGCTGGGCACACAACCGGGGTTACAGGGATAGCAGTCGGGGGGTTCGTGGACACCTCCCAACCCGAGATCTGGCACAAACCCTCCTTGGTTTTGAACAGCAGCGAGTGGCTAACCGGGCTGGAGGATAACTGAATTTGCTCCCTTAGGTCACGGGCTTTTGGTTGTTCCCCCAAAAACCGCTCATATAGCTGGCAGCCCCCCACGGGCTGGGGAAGGGGTTTTGCTGTAACGTGGGCTGTAACTCGTGCCATAGCTGAGGTCCCGTATTGTGACTTGGTCCAGCAGCTCCGCCTGCAGTTCCTGCCATCAGACAAGTGTCTCCTCTGATCCTACCTGCTCTGGGCAGGGCTACTAAAACACCAAGCTGCCGCAGCCTGAAGGAAAGCGTGAATTCAGGGGTGAGTTTTGCAGTCTCTACCTCCCGCAGCTGAGCATTGGAGGTTGTTGGCATCTGCTAAATAAGCATGAAGGTGGCTGCAGCCTTCCATGGGCTGTGATCCTGGGGAAGGGCTGTGCCAAACCCCTGTGGCTGGTCTGGGGGTTGCTGCTGGATCCAACACCCCAAAATCCCAGTGATCCTTCCCCTACCTGGTAAGCGGGCAGGTGCTGAAGGGTGCTGCCTTGGAGGAGGAGAAGCCCAGGCCATCATTGCTCCCCACCAATGCTCAAACCGGAGCCTAAGAACCCAGCATGAGTCTGACCCGAGTGGAGATCCTCACCTCCTGATGAAAGCCTGACCCTGAAGTTTTACCCATCCAACCCAGGAGCAAGAGAGTTTGCCAAGAGCTCATGTGACAGGTTTTACCCAACAGGATCGATGTCGGATTTTGGTAGAGGAACCATTTGGAAATGGAAACCAATGGCTTGCAGAAACCCCAGGCTCCGTCATCCTGGAATTCAAGTCATGCGCCCATCTCCTCCATGCTGAGGGGCTCCTCCATCCCTTCTGTTGCTTTCCAGCGGGATGATGCTCCCCAAAAGGTGTGGGGTTGGAGTGAGAAATTCCCAATTGCTGCTGTGGACTCACCTTAGTGAAGGTCATCGCTGCTCTATTTGCAATTACGCTGCCTGCCTAGGTCCTGCTGGGCTTTCCTTGCCTCCCCAGGCTCACTCCAGGTGGGTTTTGATAGCTTGTTTTTATCGAGTCGCGCTGGAGTCCAATGGCAAGTAGCTCTTGCAGAGCCATAAATGCCTTCAGGGCTACCAGCTTGTGAGACAGCAGGGAGTGGGGAATTGCTGAGTTGGGGTAAATTCGTTATTAGAGAGAAAACAGTTCTTCAGGTTCCTTCCTGAGTAATGCACGACTTAAAAAAAAAACCAACCAAAAAAAACCCCAAAAAACTCCCCAACAACATACACACCAGCATGGCTCAAAAGAAAAAGCACATTTTTTTTCATTCAACATATTTTCCTGCACCCGCTCCCTGATTTTCTTTAGAAAATGAACTTCTGGCTAAACCTATTCAATCTCACAAAGCATTTCAATTTTGACAGGAGTGCATATTCTGGAGGAACGTGGTTCCATCAGAGTTTCTCCAGCCAACTCTAATCCCAAATGCCTTGCTGTGACTAAACCTCATTTCTATGTTAAGTACCTAGCTTGCCTGTAAGGGCCAGGTAAAAACTCAATCAGTCAAGTAGCTTCCCTGCAGCTGTCTTGTTAAACATTGGGGTTTTTAAAATTTTCCTCTTTTTTTCTTTAATGGAGCAGAGATGGAAGATCCCCTGGGGAGAAGCACAGTTTGATCCCTGATAAACCAACCCAAAAATATACACTGGGAAGCTCCCTTACATCAAGGGAGATGAGGGGGCTTGGGGGTCCTGGTCCCCTGGGGCTGGGCTCTAGGAGGCCCTTTGCTGCTTTGTCTTTTATTATCCAGCATCCAGAATGGAGGGGAAGAGGAGAAAAGTCAAGAAATTCCGAAGAAACATCTTTGAGAAGTGCAGAGTGCCTGGCATGGCGGGCAGCCCCAGTGTGCAGGCTGCGGTCCTTGGGGAAGAACAGATATACGTTTCTCCTCTCACGTGTGCATATATACATGGTGACAGCCAAATTACCAGCTCAGCGGGGCTGAATTTAAGGCACAGGCTGCTGTAGCAGTGGGAGGACTTTCCTCTCCTCCCAGGGGCCTGGATCACACCTTCTCTGGGTACTACACCTCATCTATGCGATGCTCCTTGCTTCGTACGCTTGCTGTCTCCATGCGAGCCGCACGTGCTGTCTGTGCATGGCAGGAGGGTGAGGTCCTCTCTGAAAAGGAGGGATGTAGGAAGATCCCCAACAGCTCCGTGTGGGAATTACCCCTCCCTGGTCTTTGCAAGTCATTGCATCGGAGCATCCAGGAGCAACAGGTATCACCCGGTGTGATCTGTCATGCAAAATCCACATCCCAAATGGGATTCCCAGGTTCACCCCAGAGGGATGAATACCCCAGGAAAAGGGAGCCTTTTCCCACCCCTTTACAACTTCCCTACCCTCGGCTTTGCTGGGTGCTCTGCACCTACAACCGAACTGCGGCTTTGATCCGGTGTGTGCCGGCAGCTGCGTGTGCTCAGCGCCGGCGCTGCAGAGGCTGGCGCCGATCCCAAGCTCACGCGGCGTTTGGAAAATACGTATGATTGCACAAAACGGGGGAGGGAAACATCCGAGAAGATCAGGGTGCTCCACCTCGGCTTTCGGAAATGTGAAGTTTTTTGTTTCAAGAATAGTCAGAATACCCTCCTTGGAGAGTAATTTCTTTTTTAAATGGGGCTTTACCTTTTCTGGTCTGGAAAATGCCTTTTAATTAACCTAGAGGAGAACTGTGATTTTACAAATGGGTGCAATAGCCTGGTGAGAAGCTGGTTCATTTTAGATTGAGCAAATTGTTTTGAGCCTCATGGAAAAAACCTTTTTAATTTTGTCTTAAAATTTCTTTCCACCTGAATGCACACTTCTCTTTCGCTCAACAAGCCAAAGAATAGCTCAACCCTTTGTCTTCGCAGCTGTGGGCACCACTGAACTCCTGTTTTCCAAGCCCCCATCCTCCGAATACCTGTCACAGGCAGCTGATCCCTGTATCTTCCTAAAATACAGCTCTCAATTCCAGGCTGCCCTCTTGCCGTCCTGGCTTCCCTGACAGCCCAGGTGTCTGGCGTGGGTCTTGCCTGTGGCTTTGAGCGGAGGATGAAAACTGGGATTTGTGTGCTGGTTTTCACTGTTTCTTCAACTCTGTTTGCAAAGTTTGAGCGCTTGCCTCTGGAGCCTGCAGCTGCCCAGTGTCATTTAATGCTTCACATTTGGGGACAGGGCTGGAGCAATTCGTTAAGGTGTTATAGTTATTGCCGTACCCTGGATCCGAGGGCTGTCACTGCCGCAGGCAGCTGCCAGACTGACCTGTTTGCCCTTTCCCAAACCCTGAGAGCTGCCTGTGAGCGGGCAGCGATGGGGCAAAGAAGCCTTGCCAATAACAGGGGAGCACAAATATTTGCTGATGTGTTCCTCTCCGCCAGCTGCAGTGACAGAGACACAAATTCTCCATCTGACTCTATTTTCTGCCCAAGCCCGGGGCCGGCAGCGGCACGGCCAGCTCAGCCTTGGGCAGCAGCGCTGATGGAGAAGCTGCTGGTGCCATTTCTGTAGGGATGAGTTTAACCTTGCTCCTTGCTCAGGACCGTCGCGGGGAGCCCGGGTGGTGGAAGTAACGCTTGGGCTGCTTTATTTAGCAGCGAGGGCCGGTGTGAAATGCCTCTTGTGAAAGATGGGGACGGGTTGTCGGTGGCCGCAGCGCTTAAGTGACCTGTGGAAGAGGAGCAGGGAGGTTGGGGCAGGCAGAGGGGCAGGTTGTGTCCTGTCTGCTCCCTCGGCTGCTTGCTGCCCGCGCCTCTGAGCATCCTCCTGCGGACGTCTGAACCCACCGTGCTCGTGTGTGATCTGGTTTGGCAGAAAGGCGATGTCCCATGGATGGGCAAGTCCCGCAAGGCTGGTGCTGGCAGGTAAAGGCAATAGTGAGGCTCAAGCCCGCTTATTTGGGGTTTTTTTGACCAAAACCCCTGTGCAGCCATGTGGGTAAATCCCTGGGAGATGTGAGCCTGGAGGAAGGATGTTGAGGGAAGAATTAACATTTGCCAGCTCAGCCCCTGCCTCAGTTTTCACCTCATTGAGCAGCCTGGAGGGAAAGCCAGCACTGACAGTTTAAGTGCTGTAGATGCTCATAGGTTATCTTCTGTAGCCTGCTAATGCCCCAGCCCAGATGCTTTTATCTCCAGCTGTGTCCGTCCATGGGCTCTCTCCAGCCTCCTGACTCCGTTGGGCTCCAGGAGGCTGCTCGGGACAAAGAGGAAGGACCTCTATTGTGTCTCTGCCTGTGCTGAGAAATTTGGGGGCTAACCTGCAACAGTGGAGACTGGGATCTCAAACTTTTCAAGTGGTGAGAGCTGAGCGCTGGCAGAGGATCTCCTGGCTTGGTGTGATGTCTCCGTCACAGAAGGTACTTAAGGTCCAGCGAGATAGCTGTGGCTGGGCTGGAAGGACTGGCCTTGCCATGGAGAGGTGCTGGGCTCTCCTGGCTCTCTCCAGCTGCATACCCAGCTACCAAGCCCTGGAGGACAAATAGTTTTGGGGCAGAAGTGACTTGTCATTTTGACCCCTTCTTCTGTCCTTTTTTGCTATTGGGGATGGGTGGCTCTTCTCCATACACTAGCGTGTCTCCTGGAGCCTCCTCTGGCAAAGCTGTGGAGATGGGTCACCAAGGGGTTCTACAACCATGAAACAGGTCCATGCTGGGGAAAGTCCCTTCTGGCCCCTCGGGCCACCTCTTGTGCCTCTATCCAGGAGGACATTGCTGTACAACAAGGCTGAACTGGATTCAACCCCAGGCCAGTGGTGCTTATGTAAAATATTTACTGTGTGCCCAAGACCGCCTTGGGAAGAAGCCAACGTGCTGATTAGGTGACGTCTGCTCAGGACGGGGTGGATTTTGCCTTAGAGCATCTGCTGCCTGGTCTGGTGGTCTCGGAGGCGCTGCCCTGAGGTCGTTTATGTAAGAAGCCGGTTGGGCTCTTTGGCTGCAGCGAGCCCTTTGGGAAAGCCTCCGGGTTATACGAGGCGCCTGTCCAGCCGCTGGGATGTCCAGCCTGCCTGGGCTCTGATATGAGCAGCCATCAGTCGGCTGGTCGGTGCTGCTCTTTCCTCCTCCCTGTCCTAAAATAATCTGCCTTGTGGGTGAGGGAAAGGGGAGCTGAGCACTGGCGGTGGAGTGAGGAGAGCGGAAAGGGGATCAATGGTTTCTCCCAGGTGCTATGAGCACCGTGGACAACCCAGGGGAGCGGCCCTTTGCCATTCCTTTTGGAGCATCCCATGGGAAAAAGCCAAAGCCGTGCTCATCCTAGCTGGCCCGGGACGTGGAGCTAGCACTGGGCTTATGCATGAGGTCTAGGAAATCCCATCTGCTGTCCCAATTCCTCCCCCTAAACACTGCAGGTCACGACAGCGGCAGCTAAGCTTCTTGCCTCCTGCTTTGCCCTATATTTTCCGGGCAGGATCCCAGTGTGACACAATCTCTGGCCTGATCTTAGGGTGGTGACATGCTGAGGGCACGTGGTTTTCCCAAATTGGCTCTTTTTGTGCTCTTCAGCTGCAGATAAGGAGCAGGCTCCCACCTCTGGCCACGGTGCAATGCACTGGCCCACATCTCTTCAAGCATTTGTCCCGCAGACACAGCCTGGGCTTCTCTGCATGCAGTGAGGCAGCGTCAGCACCTTTGAAGTCCTAAAAAGAGTGTCGTGACCATGTGGAAAATGTACACGCCATCAAGTGGGGTGGTGTAGGGTCATGTTTTATGGAAGAGATGATTGCTTGGACTAGTGCTGCTCATGACGGAGCAAGGATCAGCCTCCCTGAGGCATGAAGGAGGAGAGTAGCGGAGGAAGAGTCAGAGGAGGATGCTGGGGAGTGATATCCCCTTGGGACCCTGCTGAAACAAGCTCTAATGGGTGAAATTAAGCTGAATAGAAAGGGAAAATTTCCTGAGATGTGTTAGAGTCTCCCAAGGGACACGGTGCAATCCCAGCAGCACGGTCCCCGTGGCAAACACAGGGATGCAAAGGGTGGGAGTGAACCTCAGCATGGGAGCTGTGTCCCTGCCATGGGGCTGCACTTGAGTCTGCAGCGAGCCTGAACCCATGGCGTGAC
Source organism: Gavia stellata (assembly GCF_030936135.1). Classification (NCBI taxonomy): domain Eukaryota; kingdom Metazoa; phylum Chordata; class Aves; order Gaviiformes; family Gaviidae; genus Gavia; species Gavia stellata. The sequence continues at coordinate 4,251,142 of NC_082611.1, forward strand.
ACAGGGCCAGCCCCCTTAGGGACACCAGTGCTGGGATGCGACGGCTGAAGCTGCCAGTGTCGGCATTGTGGCTAGGGCTGGAATCCAGCTGGAAGGTGGTCGGAGCAATCCTTTATTAGCAAAATCTGCAGAGTTTCGCTGGCTACAAGTGGTGTCTCATTTCGTTGGCTGGCAAAAATACAAATGCCTTTTTTCCCTGTGCTAGCCATTTTGGGGGAGAAATGGCTCACCTGCTCCATGGCTTGTCATGGCACAGATTGTTGCTCCTGACTAATGGCTCCTCAGGCCCAATCCTGCCTTTGCTTTTCTTTCCCGGGCGAGCTAATGCAAAGGTGCTGAGCCCAGGGAGCTGGACCTGTTGGGTACGGTGCTGCTCGCACCCAGCCTGAGGAGAGCCTCTCCGCACCCTGAGTGGCGGTGGCCGATTCTTGTCCCCATCAGCACTTTATGGTCCCCAGGACCTTGCGTGTGGTCTCATAAAAGCACCGCAAGCGCTGACCTCGGCCGCCGTGCTCCTCCTGCCGGCAGTCCGGCTCCTTCCCTGCCCGCCCTCCCTCCTGGCCGCACTGAAGCACAGCCAGAAACCAGAGGTGCACAGGGATGTGCACGCTCCTTTTTCCAGATAAATCTATGGCAGTGCCACAGCTCATCGCTACTCGTGCCCTGAGTTCAGCTTCCCTGAGCTATTTCGGTTGCGTTCCCTGCTAACCGGCTGCTGGCGTAGCCCTTGAGGTGGTCTGGACATGGAGACCAGGTCTGAGCATCCATCTCTCCATCATCCAAATGCTCCTTTATGTCCTCAGCCACTCTCCCAGGCTGAGATCCCCCCAATAAACCCCCATCCCTATTGCAAAAGTATCTTTTCCTCTGCACTGGGCCAGCACCCCTGTTTTTTCCCTTGCTGGGCAACCACACAGCCTCCATGAGCGCTCCGGGGGCGAGAGCGATGCCCACAAACTCACGCCGTCCTCCCATCCGTCCGCCGCATCCCCTGGCCCATTGTCTTCCCGAAACCCGCCAGGACTTGGCCCTCCACAACACCACGCTGGCCAACAGCGCGGCCTGGCAGAGCCGGCATCCCGCACTGACGGCGATGCCAGCGCCCGGAGCAGATGGCGGCAGCCGTCCGGTCCGGTCCCTTCTCCGTGGCCGATTTTTCGGCCGGGAGCGCAATGGCATTGGTGTGTGGGTGGGCAGCGAGACGGGAGCCAGCTCGGCCGGAGAGTCAGGGGCAAGGTGTGTTAATGGCACAGATAATGGCTATTTTTAACTTTGATAGATGAGAGCTTATTTCCTGACTCAGCTTGTGCGGCGCAGCGGCACGCGTGTCTCCCGCTGCCCACACCCAGCGGATGGGCACGGGGGGACACGGCTGTTTTGGGTCATCAGACAGCAACCCGGAGCCAGAAAATGGCCTTTCTAGGAGCAGAGGTGGGAAGGGAGTGAGGTGCCGGGGGAGTCAGACTGGCACCCCACGGGGATGTCCCGCAGCCCTGCGGTGGGCTGGCATGGCTTGAGTTTGGGGCATCTCGGCTGGGCTCTGGGGTGGGTGCTGCACCCATCAGCCTTGGGTCTTTCTCAGCTTGTACTTTCAAGTCCCCAGCACCCTGTCTCCCTCCTGCTGCAAAATCCTTTGGAGCAAGCAGGGGAGATTCCCATGGGAGCAAAACCCTGCCTTGGCGTAGGGGGATTTGTGAGCAACCCTGCACCTTTTGGGGCTCAGCAAAACCAGGTTGCACGAAATCCCACCCTCTCCACCTGTTGGGCTTTCGGAGGGGCTGGAGGATGGTGGGCCACGTTCCCAGTGCCAGAGGATGGTGGGCCATGTTCCCGGGACCAGCCTGCTCAGCACGGGGTGGGGAGCGCACCTGGGTGGTGGCACCCGGTCTGAGCGGTCCCTGTGCCATCGGGAGGACGGGTGACTTAGCACGTTTTCCCAGCCCTGCTCTCCCCTCGCCTCCCCCTCGGCCTCTTCCTCCAGGAGCCCTGACACTAATGCAGCACGAGCGCGGGATTTATGGGCGGCAGCCCTCCAATTGGGCCATCCGTCTTGATTAAATTAGCCCTAATAGCTCTGCGCTGACTTGCTCACAGCCCCGCGCAGCCGTGCTGCCGGCGTCGGGAAGGGGCCCACCGGAGACCCCGCTGGGTGCACCCCCTCGCTTCGCCCTCTCGCCCTCCTTTCCTCGCTTCGACGGCTCCTAAGCAAGCGGCCGAAGCTGGCCTGGCTGCAGGGTGAGGCCAGATCCTGCCCCGAGCTATTCCCCGGCTGGGAGCCCTCCGGGGCCATGGGGCTCCCCGGGGCTGCAGTCCTGCACCCCAGACGGGTGCGCTGGGGGCGATGGGCTTCCTCACGGCTCTCCCCAGCCCCGGGGCAGCGGTGCCCAGAGCTAATGGCAAAAATGTGGGGAGTCTTTCCGCTCCCCCAGTGGGTTGGGTGAATCCTGGGGCTTGCCAGGATGGAAATCCCAGGCTATTTCTTTGCATTTCCCATCGCACGCTGGGGAGCAAGGGGTAAGCCACCAACATGACAGGGTGATGGGAACACCAGCCTCGCCAGTTCTGGCTGCCCAGCTCCCTTCTGCCATCCCAGCTGGCCCCAAGGGCCGCAGCCCCCCCATGGTGCCCATGCCACAAACATCTCCCACTTGCTTCTTTGCTGGAGAAACACCCCGCTCAAGCAGCTCGAAATCGCCGCCGGCAGCCCCGGCAGAGCACCGTGCCGGGGAGTGGCTGGCGAGAAGGGGGCCAGGGATGGGGACCCCGCAGCCGCTCTCCCCTCCCTGGGTGGTGCCTCCCTTCCCGGCCCTGGCCCGCGGCCAGCCGCCCGCCCCGGCACTGCAGCCAATTTCCGGGCTGCCCGGCCCGTTAATTATATTTATTGCTGGAGGGAGCCGGGGGGCCGGTGCGAGGAGCCTGGGGCTGGCACCGCCGGCTGGGCACCAGGACTGGGGCGGGATTCGGAAAGCTTTCCACGAGCGATGAGCACGGTGGGGTGGCAGGAGAGGAGCCTGCAGAGAGGAGCAAGCCAGGGTGCGAGGGGCTGCCCAACAGCAGAAGGAAGCGGTGTTTTGGGCTCAGGACACTGACAGTTGCCCCTCGATTCCCCGGGTGGTCCTGGTCGTGGTCACCGTGCCCGGCGTGCGGGCTGGTGTCCCCTCCGATCTGCAAAACCCGAATCCCCGCTGTTAGCTGAGCATCCGTCGGGGTTTAGGCGTATCGCTGCCAGAACAAGGCCCTGCGGCGCTTTTCATCCGGGAATTTCAAAGCGTTGGTTAAAATTCAGTATTTGTGGGGTTGGTGCAATGGGGTGGGATGGGGCAAGCGAGCGTCGAGAGAGGGGAGAGGAGGCAGCGCTGCAAACGTCGCCCTGAGATGCTCTGGAGTTCGGGGGTGTTTGGGAGCGGTGAGGGGAAGCACGATGCTCCATCGCCATGCTGGGGAGAGGATGGGAGCTGGGGATGAGCAGAGTCACTGCTCCGGGATGCTGCTGAAGGGAAGAGGTGAGGGAGGGATCGCTGGTCCCAAACCCGTGGTGGGAGACAAGGAAGAGCGAAGAGAAGGCTGGGAAGAGGTGGGAGGGGATGCAAAAGGGAGATGATAGGGCGGGTGGGGAGGCAACTTCTTCATGTGCTGGGTGCTGGGGGCTTTATAGTGTTTATGTAACCTGCCGGCGGTGTGACAGCCAAGCTGAGCGGTGTTGAGCATCGCTGTCGAGGCTGGAGGTCTCCTGGCTGTGATTTTTTTTGAACGACGCCTGCAAATCCCCAAAAAGGAGCAGGCAGCAGCCCTGGGATCTCGCGGGCGAGCGAGTGTGGAGGAAGTCTAACAAAAATTACAGATGGTGGCTGGTTTGCATCTCCCTCTGGCTGGGAGCCAGCCGGGGTTGCGAGCCCGCTGCAGCATCCCTCCGCCACCCGCTCCCCTCCGCGGGGGGGAAAAGGCTGCCGGAGCAGGGTTTCACTTTGACCCTTTCCAAAAAGGCCTCGCTGTTGTAAGGACAGGGTGACCTGGCGACACCCAAAGCCTCCCAAACGGCTTAAAATAATGCTCACCACCAAGAAATAAACTTGGACTCCAATCAATCTTAAGGAAAAAAAATTAAAAAAAATCCCCGCCCGCAATAAAAAGAAGTGGCTTCAATTCCCAGCCCTCCCTCTGCCCCCGGCTCCTCTCCGCACACTCAGACCCTGCCCCTTAAACCAGCCGAAAGTGGAGCGAAGCCTCCGGGGACGCGGTACCCGCCATCGATTTTTCATGGAAGGCACCCAGAAAGGCCGGTGATGGACTGCGGGGCCGCAACCCCCCGACCGCAGCAGCCGGCGCGGGGGAGCTGAGATGGATCCGTCGGGAAAGGGTTGGTGCTTTGTCGCGGCTGTGGCTGTCGGAGCCGGGGCTGGGCTAGAAAAAGCAAGCGGAAGCCATCAAGGTGGAGGAGAGGAAGCGAGGAAGAAGAAGAAGGGCCGAAGGACTCGGGCGAAGCAGCCATTAGGAAAGTGCTGATGCAGAGGTTCACTTGTGTCTACGGGCAGAGTTGGAGTAGTTGCTGTTCACGGACAAAGGCGGTAGGAGGGAGTGGAGCTTTGTAGAAGCCGGAGCTTGTCTCACTGGGTGTCTGTGTTTCATTCCCTGTCAAAAGGCTGGGAGCTGGGGGAAAAAAGCAGGGAAGCGGCGAGCTGCAGCGCTCGCTCAGGATCAGATAGCAAGAAAACCAATAGCGGCGAGAAAAAAAAAAAAAAAAAGGAAACCAACCCCCATCCACCAACCAACCCACCCACCCTCCACGCTGAGGCTGAAACAGGCAGGTCCCTGCCAACTCCACAGCACGCAGCAAGCAGGGAAGAAGTCCACCCTCCCCGGGCAGGAGCGGAGTTGAGCCCGAAGGATATTTGATGACACTTTGGCGACGATGGGTCCCCCAGCATCTTCCAGAGCCCATTTGAGGGTGAAGGCTCTGAAAGCACAGAGGGAGTTTGAAGCTAAATTCACCTGAGTCTGGATCTTTTGGTCGCTGGGATTTATCTGTTTTGGTTTTTTTTTCTCCAGGGGGTGGCAGGGGGAAACCAAACCAAGAAAAAAACGTGGTGTTTTTTTTTTTTTTAATCTCCCTCTTTTTTTTTTTTCTTTTGGAAGAAGATATATTTTTTTTCCTGTGGTTGGAATGGAGGGGTTGGGTCTGTGCCTAAGAAGCAGCAGCCGAACGTCGGTCCTGGGAGAAACCCGAGTGGATCTGGGGTCCCTCGCCAGCTAACTCTCCAGGACCCGCAGCCCCACGGCCGGGGGGGGCTGGATGCAGTGAGAGGTAAGTGACGGCTCTGGCGTCTGCCTGCCAGAGAGCCAGGGCGACGGCTCCTCCGCTCCTCTGGCTCCGTCTTAATCCCAAGTCAGAGGCAAAAACAGCAGTCTCATAGTGAGTCAATCACTTCCACCTATTGCAGCCCTCCCGGAGAAATAAGACGGGGAAGTTTTGCAGCGGTAGCCTCACGGCTGAAGTTCCCCCCCCGTCACCCCCGTGCCCGAAATGCCAGGTTGGGGGGGGGTGGATTTTGCAAACCTGACCGCCGTCACTGTGTCAATGCCATGGGCCCCCTCCCTCCCCGGCCAGCGGCGAGGGTTTGCCGCTGCCTTTCGGGGAGCGCCGGTGCCTCGCTGGGCTCCCGCTCGCCTCCGCTCACTTCTGCTCGCTTTCCCTGACCAGCTCGCTTTCTCGGCCAAAACTTTTCCACGCCGGCTCTTTTTGGAAAGGCCCGTGCGGTGTTATGCCCCTATGCATATGCCCACATGTGTATACACGCGCGTGTGCGACGCACGCTCGCATGACCCTCTGATTCCCGGCTGCCTGGACCTGCCCGCGCGGGGGGCACGCCTGGGCTGAGCCGGGAGCTTGGAGGGGTGCTTCGAAGGCAAACTGCAAAGCGCAGGGAAAAAAAGCAAAGCAAGCCGTCAACGACAGCAGCAGCAGCAGCATAATTGCATCACTGTAATAGTATCGGCGCTGAGCGCGAGCCAGGCTAGTAAAATTGTCCAGAAAATGAGCTGTACTAAAGTGCCTTCAGTTCAGTTAGCAGCACCTGCACGCCTTCTCCGGGTGCTTGAGGCTATTTGTATTTTTAGAAGTCTCTCTTAATTATAGAGCAAAGGGTGTTAGAGGGAAAATGGTGTGTACTTAGCAGCATTCGTTCCCGGACAGTTTTGCGGCAAACACGAGCACAAAATCACCAAATAGGGGTTTTTCTCCCCCCTGCGCTTGTGATTTTGAACCACCTGTTTTGCAGTGGTGTCGGCAAACCAGGGCTGGATTTTTTTCCTTTCCCGTTCTTAGAAAGCGTGGCAATGACTTTGCTTGTGTGTGAAAAGGATGGGAAGCGATCCCATTGCCTTCCCACAGCCCCCTCTGCACCCCAACCTCATAAAGGGCTGGGAGACCTCCCTGCTCCCAGCCTGGGGGTGACACCGGCGGGGACAGGGGACTCGCGTGCTGGTTCCGGGTCTCCCGCAGGCACCGAAGAGCCGGGGATGTTTTACAGCTCGCTGCGATAAAAACCAAACCCTTCAACAACTCGTTTTGCTTCTATAAAGCTCCTTCCCCTTGTCCCCTTCTCCGCAAAACTTTCCGGGGCCTTTTGTTCTGAACAGCAGGTGAAATTCCCTTTATGTGAGCACAAAGCAACGAAGCCACCAGAAAATAATCAAAACAAGACTAAAATAAAAATAATAAAAAAAAAATCCTTGCCTGCTCCTTTCAGGCCTGGAATAACAGCGAGCGTTCCCACCCGTGCTGGATAGGCTTAATAAAACACCGGCTTTGCGGGGGAAGGCACCTTAAAGGCCACTTTATTTCTTGCTTCTGATCTACGGCACGCTTTGAAATCCTATATTGCCTCTGCTGCTCTTCACCCGAAAGAGTCGCTTTACCTACGAAGGCAAGGTATATTTTTTTCTGAGCCCTGAAATGACCCCGGGGGACACGGTGAGCCCCCCAGGACCAGCCGGGGCGGGATGGCGGTGTGTCCCCCGGCCGTGTGGCACGGTGCCGTGGTGCTCTGTGATGCTCTGGGCACAGCCATCGCTTGCCGTGGGTTCCCCCCCTCTCCCCGCCGGCGGGCCGAGGCTGCAGGGGCGGCTTCGCCAGCAGCGCGGTGGGAACCGTTCCCCGCTGCGGATAAACTTCGGAGGAGCTGTCGGGGGAACTGCACGGCGAACTTAAACCCAGCATTTTCTCCCCAGCTGGCATCAGGTTTTAGGGTGTAAATGTGTTTGAGAGAGGCAGGAGCCTCACCCAACCTCTGTGTGGGTAGAAAAGAGGACGGGGAGGCAGTTTTGAGGATGCTGTCTCTAGAAAGAGCGGGAGCACCGTCACTAAGAGGGATTGCTGGAGGGATGGATCCGTCCCCCTCGTCCCCCTCTACCGTCACCACTCGGGCGTGTGGCACGCGGAGCGGGCACCTTATGTAAGCAGCGATGGCAGCGCTGGGCCCTGGCCATGCCGTGCCATTCTTCTCCGCCACTGCCAGGCCCCCCGTGGCCTCAGCCACCTCCCTTAGCCGCCGTTTTTGGGGGGGGGTCCCCTCTGGGTGCAGACACTGTTGTATCACTGCAGGGGGAGCGTAATCCCCCCCAATGGCCGGGGGGGCTGTGCTGGTGAATGGCTTCAAGCCCAGGGGTTTGTCTGTGGTTTCTGCAGAGTTCACGGTTTTATCTTTCCCGGCGCTGGCTTTGGGGTCCCCAGCCCTGGGGAGGTGGCATCAGCACTCACGCCCCTTTCTAGGCTCTTCTGTGCCCCTTGGCTAAGGTGCAGCCCGGTTTGGGTTCGACAGCACAGGGTGAGGGCTGGCTCTTGTGGACGAGAAAGGAGAAACCAGCCCAGCTCGCACCCGTTCCTCATGCTGCAGGAGCTGGGAATTGTCCTCCGAGTGTGGGGACACCGGCTGGCAAAGGACCTGTGTCCCTGTCCCAGATCATGAGCCTGTCCCTCCATCCCACCTGCGGGCTCCCAGGTGCTCCAGTGCCCACCCGTCCGGCTGCCCTGTACCCGGCGTGCCTGAAATGGAGGAAAGGAGAGAAAAAATGAGCGTTAAGGGGCTCAGAGAGCCTCTGGGCTCCAGGGAGTGGAGCACAGTGGGTGCCTCGCTGCCCTGGCCTCACTCCAGCTTCTGATTCGGGGTGGAAAGGAGAAAGGTGGGAGTGGGGTGACAGGTGGTCGGTGGGGGGGTCCCGGTGCTGCCCCCACAGCTCTGGGTGACTGTGGGCCTGTCACCTCGCTGGGACATGCCCCTCTTTCACTGTTCCTGGCTTGCTCCTAGTTTGTTGCCTTGTTCTAGCTCGCTCCCTCATTCCCAGTTCGATCCGTGGTTCCCAGCTCGACCCTGGTTCCCAGCTCGATGCCGGTTCCCGGCTCGCTCCCTCGTTCCCGGCTTGCAGCGAGGCAGGACTGCCAGTGGGCGATGGTTTCTTGCAAAGCTCTTTCAGATTCCCCTGTTGGACTTTTGAAGCATCTGGTATCACTATCTCAGCGTCATTATGAATTAATTAACATTAATTCCCTCTTCTGGTATCTCCTCTTGCCGGGAGCCTTAGCCTGGGCTTTTTTTCCCCCCACGCCCAAACAGACATGGCCAGATCCAGACTACGCCTGGCAGAAAGCCACGTGGTTGGGGGGCGATGGGCTCCCCATCCCTGTCCCCATCCCGCACCGTGACAGGGGATGCTGCCAGGCCCCTGCCAGTCCGTTAGCCAGGGTAGGGCTTGGTCCCGGGGGAGCCCCGTGCTGCCAGCGCTGCCTGCCCACTCGCCGTGCCACCGGCACAGGGCACGGGTGCTTCGCAGATGGGTGATGCCGGCTGTGCCATCCCTCACCTCCGCTTCCCCGCAGGGCTGTGAGGCAGGTCATGCTGGGGCTGTTCTGTAGGGGAAGGATCTCCCTTTTAGCTCTGGGAAGCCCTGATCCTGGCTCCCCAGCCTGTGCCGGAGGCACCAGGGATGCTCTCCTCAGGGATGCTGACCCAGGGATGCTAATGCCAAAGCTGCTGTTCCCAGGAATCCTGATCCCAAGGAGGCTGACCACAGGGATGCTGTCCCAGGGATGCTAATGCCAAGGATGCTGTCCCTAGGGATGCTGACCCTCTAGAGATGCGGGGATGGGGATATAGACATAGCAGGTGGATGCAGGCTGGGAGAGAGGCTGGGATCCTTTGCCCCGGCTGCATTCATCCTGCTCCATGAATCGCCCTGAGGGAGACACAGCCCAGGAGTCACAACCTGGCCACCCAGCTCCATCCCTGTGCTCTCGCTTGCACGGGTGAGCCTCAGTAAAGTCGTGGCTGAGGGCTGCAGAAGGATTCAGTGGGATGTGGGTGCAGCACCCGTCTCCTCCCAGCCCCGTCCCACCCCATCGCCTGCCCCACTCCCTGCCCTACAGCAACACAACCCTTCTGCACACCTCTGTCCCCTCGCTTCTGCTCCCTGCCACCACCATGTGCCCCATGGCAGGGCCACAGCAACCCCCAGGGCCACCCCAAGCCCCCCTGTGCCCCTTGCAGCGCGGGCTGTGGGGGGTCCCCCCCATGCTCCGTGAGCCTTGGGGCCGAGGCGGGGTGGGGGTGGCAGCCCCCGGGTGGGTTGGGGGATAACCCCGGTGTCCTACATCCCTGGAGCCTGGCTCGGGCTTACGTAACGGCCGTGCTGCAGTCTGCTCTGCTCAGCTGCCAGTGCCACCGGCAGAGCTGCAGCGTGGAGCCCATCTCCCTGGATATCTGCTTTTTGGGGAGAGGGGGGAGGGAGGGGGACACTTGGGGGGCAGACAAGCCCCAGGGGTTGGCCAGGACCTGGAAAGGGTGGTTGGCAGGGCTGGCTGGGCACAAGGGCTGGGATGTCTGCCCCCAGCCCCATCTCTCCGGTGACCTTGGGAGCCAAAATCCCCCCTGCGTGGCAGCACCCTGTGGAAGGAGGGGCTGGGGAGGGGGAGAGCAGAGAGAGCCCTGCCCCGGGGGTCAGGTTAGAGACCCTGCTGGCATCCTCTGCCAACCATGCTCTCATCTTGACTCTCCTCGGAGAACATAGCCCCACTGTGCAGATGGGGAAACTGAGGCAGGAGGCTGTGACTCCCCGTGGGAAGCAGGTACCAGGGTGTCTCTGCATGGGGAGGAGGAGATGGGACATTACCAGCCTCTCAGATACCCCCAGGCTGGAGATGCTCTGGTCCAGGCTGAGCTCTGCCCCCGGAGCCAGTGTCCCAGCTTGGGTCTGGCACGTGGGCGCAGGGACCTGCTGGCGTTCAGCGCAGCATCCTTGCAGGGAGGTGCAGCTCTGGAGCTTGCAGCACGTGCCACGATCCGGTGACATGGGGCAGGGGGGACAGCAGGCCGGCCGCAGCACCCTTCTTGCCCCCAGCTCGAGTCCCCAGGTAGGCGCGGTGTGCTGGAGCGGGGAGCCTGGGGGGAGAGACCCCAGGTCTCGAGGTCGAGCAGAGGCCGTGGTCTGGCGGGGGTTGACGGCTGCCGAATGCCAGGGTGCACCTGGGAGCTGCCCCGGTGCCGGCAGCCACTGGGATCCCAAGGGCTGTGGGTGGGCTCAGGGTGCTACTTGCTGAGGGTCCCCCTCCAGCTGAAATGTCCCCACAGCTCTGCTCCAGCACTGCTCTGCTCCGGCACGGCTCTGCTCCGGCACGGCTCTGCTCCGGCACGACTCGCTGGAGGCAGGAGGAGGGTTTGTGCCTGGAGACGCGCAGGACCCCAGCTCTGTGCCAGTGGTCACCCGGTGCTGTGGGGACCCGGCAAGCATCTGTCCCACCCCGAGGGTGCGGGGTCACCCGGTGCCACCGGCGGCTGGGCTGTGCCTCCGTGGTGCCTCGTGGCCAGTGCCGAGGTGGCCTCGGTGGCGGCAGATGCCACCGCCCGTGGGTGCCACCCACCCACAGGGACGCCTGGCAGGGCAGTGTGGGCATCGCTGCAGCGCTGCAGGAAAACCCAGTATGATCCAGTGCAAGAGCCATGGTGTCACCCACCGGGGAGAGCCAGGACTCCCCACGGGGACCGTGTACCTGAGACCCCCACCTCCCTCTCCCCCTTTGCCCCTCATTCCCAGGCTCAACTGGCGTTTCTCCCGGGGCTCGGTGGGATGGAGCACAGCCACGCTCCCGGCACGCCGCCGAGCCCACTGCCCTCCCCAGGCACCCCGGCCAGCCCCGGCGCCCGCGGTGCACGGCACAGGGACCCTGCACTCCCAAGCTGGGGGGAAGCAAGGACGCCAGTGAGCTCATCCCTCCCGCCCGGGCCGGGAAAATCATTGCATTGTGCTCGCTGCAAGAGGCTCAAAGGCCTTTGGTTCCCTTTTAGGACACGGCTGGAAAGGAGCCACCGAAACAAATGCCAGGAAAAATAAGCCTTCAGTAGTGGCTACTTTCTTCGTGGGTTTGGAGGGATCCAAATGCAGATCCCTCGCTTTGGGGAGCCCTTTGGGGACCCCCCCCAGTGCTCAGGCTGCAGGGATAAACCTCCCGCAATGCTGGGCAGACAGTGCTGGATCAGGCCCTTCTGAAATGCCAAATCCGGCCCTGACGGGTGATTCAGACATTTCAGAAAAGGGGGTCAGGTGCTGCTCTGGATCCTGCTGTCCTTCGTCTCAGCAGCAGCACAGGGGAGCCCTGGCACCGTGAATCTCCGCGGGGGGCCGGGACACCCAGCGCGGTGGGGTCCTGCTCCCCAGCCTCGGCTGCCCCAGGGCCAAATCTGGCAGTGTGGTTCTCAGCTGGGCTGAGAACGCCCTCCAACTCATTACACACAGGGGCCAGCTAATCTCCATCTGACAGCGAGTCATCCTTTGTACCGTGCTGAAGGCTGTAATGACAATGTACTTAAAGGGGCTGATGAATTAAGTGCATCTTATAAATGCATCAGATATTAAAATTCCCATATAATTACAGTGCAATGGATTATGTGTGGTGCTGAAGGGGAAGCAATTCAGCGAAGTAAAGGAATTACAGTTATAGAGGGGAGCCAGCGAAGCGTAATTACACACAGCTCTGCTCTAATGGTGGTGTCAAGCGAGGGGCTGGTTTGGAGCTGCAGTGGGAGCGATGCCGAGCGACACCGGGACTGTGCCAGCGGCACAGAGGGCTTGTCCTGGCTGCTGCAAGGGTTAAGGGAAGCGAGGAAGGAACCAGAAGAGCTTTGTGGTGGGGACAGAGGGAGAAGGCTTTGCTCTACTTCGTCCCTTCTTCTCCCAGGGAGGAAAGCACCCTGCTCCCCGCGGGCTGGCTTGGGCCAGCTGGGTCCGGGGGCTTTGTCCATCGCTCGCCCCAGCACCGCGCTGCTCTCAGTGCGTGTGCGCACAGGTACACTCGTGTGTGATACAGCAGTCAGTGCTTGAGTGGCTCAAAGTTGGGAGAATCTGACCCCTTCCCTTCGCTTCCCTCTTCCTTCCCTTCCCTCTTTCTTCCCTCTTCCTTCCCTTCCCTCTTTTCTTCCCTCTTCTCTTCCCTCTTCTCTTCCCTCTTCCTTCCCTCTTCCCTTCCCTTCCCTTCCCTTCCCTTCCCTTCCCTTCCCTTCCCTTCCCTTCCCTTCCCTTCCCTTCCCTTCCCTTCCCTTCCCTTCCTTTCCCTTCCCTTCCTTCATTTTAATATTTTTATTTTTTCTTCTTTTTCACTTTTTCTTTTTTCTTTTTTCTTTTTCTTTTTCTTTTTCTTTTTCTTTTTCTTTTTCTTTTTCTTTTTCTTTTTCTTTTTCTTTTTCTTTTTCTTTTTCTTTTTCTTTTTTTTCTTTTTCTTTTTTCTTTTTCTTTTTCTCCTTTTTCCTTTTCCTTTTCATCTTTTCCTTTTTCCTTTTCCTTGTCCTTTTCCTTTCTCTTTCTCTTTCTCTTTCTCTTTTTCTCTTTTTCTTTTTCTTTCCCTTCCATTTTCCCTTCCCTTCTCCCTTCTCCCTTTTCCCTTTTCCCTTTTCCCTTTTCCCTCCCTCTCCGGGTCAGTGTTCCCAGGCCCCCAGGCAGCTGCAGGTGTGTGAGGTGCAGGCAGAGGCTGCCATGTCACCCTGCACCCCAAGTGTCACCAAACAGGCGAGCCACTCACTCACATCCTCTCTCCTCCATATGTTCCGGTGTCGGTGACGCAGCGGGGTCTCCCTGGTCCTCTCAGCCCCCCAGCCCCTGCCACGGCGAGGGGGTGCCACCTGCAAGGGGCCTTGGGGGAAGAACGTCCCCAGCGCGATTCGGCTGTGGGGCTGCCGGAGCAAAGGCTTTTCTCTAATGAGCTGGTGACGGTTTTCCCATTAATTATATGGAGCGGTGCCATCGTCAGACAATTAAGTAGTGTTGTCCCAGGCTCTAATAAGGGTGCGGAGAAAGCGGGGCGTGGGACGCTGTGCGATGGCACGTGTGCAGGGCTGCGTTGTGGGGGGGCTCGGGTGTGCAGCGTGCCGCGCGTCGAGGCACCCGCTCGTGGCCACCAGCTGGAACCCCGCGAGCACCAGTGACCCATCCCACCACCACCCATAGCACCACCACCTCCCCAAAAGGGCCAAGAGTCCCACTGGACCACTGTCCCCATTGCGTCCCCGGCCATAGTCCGCCCTCAGCACGGAAACGGGGCCGCATGACTCCTGCCTTTGCTTTTGCAATGGCGCTTGTTCACTAATTAGCAAAATCTGGCAATCTGCACCATTCTGCCAGTCATTAATTATTATTAATTATTTGTTATGCAAATAAAGTTGAAGAGTGCAGCACTGTAGGCAACACAAATGAAAACAGTCCCAGCTCCAGGCAGCTTATGTAAGGGCGGGCGGGAGGGCACTGCAGGAGCCCTTGGGACCATATAGCGCCCACGTGCTGTCCCCTGCATAGGGGCTGCTGCATGTTGGCATCCCCTGCGACCGGGGGACACGTCGATGGCATCAGTGGTGATGGGCCTGTGGCATCAGTGAGCTGCAGGGCTGGTGCCCGAGGGGACCGCAGGGGTGAAGGACGCGGGATGTAATGGTGAAAACAGTGCTTTTTAGTGTCCTGGGGGATGAGGAGATGGGGGGACCCAAGGGTGGAGGGGGAGTATGTCGATGACGGGTGGCTGAGGCGGGTGCTGCTGGCGGAGGCAGGAAAGGTGATCACTGGGGTGGGTTTTGTGAGTGCCGAGGGGGTCCTGTCCCACCCTTTTCCCTGCAGTCTGTCCCAGAGGGCGGCGTCTGGGGAGAAACCGGGATGTTTCACCAAATGATGCCATTTCAATAAAGGGCAGTTTCCTCTCTCCGTCCTCCCAGCTGGAGGGTGGATGGGGCCAGGACCCAGCCGTGCGTCCCCTTGCCCCGCTGCCTGGGCACTGAGCCCTGGGGTGTTATTTTGGTGCTCCCAACCCTCCCGCTCCCCTCCGACCGGGGCTCTCTGCCCCATCCAGGGCTCCCTTCCCGCTGTGCTCCCTGCTTGCCTCTGAGCTCGCCACCAACCCCAAATGCAACACCCATCACATCCCCATGTCATGGAGTGATAATGCTGGTGGCACCGTACCACAGGGACACAGGCTGGTGATGGTGGGGCCCCTACCCAAGCCCTACCTGAGCAATTGGAAAGGGAACCGAGAAAAAATGGAAATTAAAGAGAGGAAAGAATTAATAAGGATCCTGCCTTGACCACAATGGCTTTGTTTCAGGAGAGCTGATACCACACGCTCGCTAATGCCATTCCTCAGAGGCCTTCAGAAAGCAGTGGGGTTTTGGCGATGCTCAGGCACGGTTTTGGTGCGCTGCGGATGCTAGTGTGCATTAGAGCTGTGCTTGGTTCCTGCCCAGCCGGCGATGTCCCCCAGCACCCAGCCACTGTCCCCAGCCAGGCTCTGCAGCATGAGGCAGCCATCGTCGTAAAGCAACGACCCGGCGGAGCGGAAATTTGGGGTGAGAAAAGCGTTTTCACATAGCAATGCCTATTCTGCTGGGTGCCGCTGCGGGGCCGTGCCCTGAAACTCTGGACAGCCTGGCTGGGGGGCTGCTTGCTCCCTCTGGTTGGGAGATCATCCTATATGGTGGCTATATAGTGCACCCTGAATGCACTGAGCAGAAGACAACCTGCACACTGATAAAAACCCTCTCCTGCCGTACACGAAGCGCCGTGCAGGTTGCCTGTACGTCCCTCCCCAGCCCCAAGTGTTACTTGCTTTTTTGCACTTACTAGATCCCGCAGCTCTCACCCCGTAAGCCTCGTTCAGAGAAACCCTGTCTTTCCTCCATCCTGGGGTACTTGCCCCGGACATTTCTTTAGGGGAAATTCAAAACAGGGATGGGAGAGGAGCGGGGCTTTGCACAAGCTGTGCTCAGAGCTGTGGCCGATGCCCCACAAAGCTCTCCCACTATCCCTGTGCCTGATGTCCATGGGGAGCTCAGCCTCTTTTCTTCCTTCTCCGCTGCAGCAATCAGCTCTAGTTGCTGCCAGGGTTATCTCCATCCTCCAGCTTGCTGCACGCTCTGCTAGTCCACCGTCCCTCCGAGGGCTGGGGCTCGACCCCGGCCGGGCAGCACGTGCCCCCGCGGAGGAGGACGATGTCTTTATTTCCCCACGGCCAATAAGGGGTTTGGAGATAAAGGCTGGGGAAACGGGGACTCGTGGAGGTTCCCCGCCTGCTGCCGCAGCTGCCTGGGCACTCGTGCGTGCTTGCTGCCCCATTCTGAGCCCGAGCTTGGGCCGGTGGCCGCTGTGGGGGGGCTGGAGCCAGATGCCTGTTTCTAATAAAGCTCGGCTCCCACCGTGAGCCGTGCTCATCCTCTCCCGCTCCAGATGATACCGGCGGGGATGCCGCTGCTGGACAGACCTCATGGTAAAACGTGAAAAGCAGCTGAAGGTGAAAGGACCGGGCATCTGTGCACCGGCCCCGCTTTGCTGAAATAAGGATGCTCTAAGGAGCCCAAAAATCTCTTGCCCGAGACCTGGCCCCTGGGGGGGGATGTGGGGGCTGCAGGGGGCCGGAGGCGGCGGGCGGAGGGCCGAGGCGCTGCGTGGAGCGCAGCAGGAAGGAAGCGCTCGGCGAGGACACAGCCAGCACTGCGTGCACGTCCTTACATATGTGCTATTTTCAGCTTGGCGGGGAGCAGGCCAAGTTCTCCAACAGATTGAGTTTGGAGCTGAAATCCTCCTCTCCTCCTCCCCCCTGCCCAGCACCCACTGCTTGCAGCCGCAGGGAGTCCAAGTCCGCCCAGGGCACCTCGCTCTGCCCCGTTCGGTCTGTGTTCCCACCGGGGAGATGCACGCATGCCGCACACACGCTCCCAGTGCTGCCGCTGCCCAAACCTCCCCCTCGTAGCAAGGCCACAGGATCTGACCTTACTCAGGGGCGCAGCGGCTCCAGCTTCTCCCCTTCCCACTTCGGGCTGGTCCAGGCACCAGCGCCAGCATCCTCCCAGATCCATCCCCACTCCATCATGGACCTGCAGCATCTCCTGCCTTTGGCTTTGCACAAGCGGGCACACTCCCACCCACTCTCTCCTTGCTTTTTTTCCAAGCAGAAAATATCCCTCCTTCCCTCTCTCCCCAAATCGCCCCTCCTGCCACCTCCCCCCTCCCCCCCCACTGCGACCCCTCCAGAAGTGCAGCTGCTTTTGCAGCCGTGTCCTCGCCGTGCTTGAAATGCAGCAAAGAAATCCATGTGCAACTTACTGTCTCGGCACCCTGTAATCATTTTGTCAGCCGAAAAGCACTTTTGTCAAACCCCCACAGGCAAACCAGGAGGGGATGGATTGGGGAGAGGCACCTGACACCACTCTCTGCTTTTCTTCCCCCCTTTTTTCATCCTGGGTTTTGCTTTACGGGTAGGACGAGCATTGGGTTCGTCTCTCTTTCGCTCTCCGGGTGCTTCGGTGACTGTCCGGAGAGACTGAAAGGAATAAGGAAAATGTTGCGGGAGAGCAGTGAGGCTGGAGAAAATGCATCGCCAGCGGCTGCGTTTGCTTGACAAAGTGCAGTTATGCAATGGGAGGAGAAAGCCGTTCGGCTGGAGAGGGGTTTCCAGCAGGGACTAATGGAGCCCTGGGCTCGGTCACCTGGGGTGGCCCGGGGAGCGGCCCCGTCCCCTTTCGGGTGCTGGGGGACATTAAATGGCTCCTTCTGTCCCATGCATGAGCTGCTTTGGGGGGTCTTTACAGCAGGAGGTTAACGTGATCGGTTTGCACCGTCCCGAAAGCAAACAAACCGGGCTGCAGCGGCTGCCCTGCCCAAATCCGTGAGCGGTTCCTTTCTCCAGGGCCGGGTTGACGGTCCCTGAATGGGACGTGGTTACCCCTGATGCCGGCTGTCCTGCTCCGGCTCCGGGGGCGGAGTGTCCCTTTCTCAGCCTCTTTAGCATCCCGGATGAGTGTCTGGGGTCACAGCAATGGGTGACACCGGCCTTTGTCCTCTGGAAAAGGGGCCGAGGGCATCTCTTCGAGTATGGCCTCGAGGACAGACTCTGCTTTACCCCAGCGTGGGGTTCCCAGGGACAGGCAGACATTCAGGACAGGGTGGGGGGGACAGGCTCTTGCTGCAGGACCTCTGGTTTGGGCACCCCTGCACTGCAAGCTGGGAGCGCGGCTCTCCCCTCCCTGCTTTTTTTTTCGGCTGGCGCTTGCCCGAGCATCGGGGCGAGCTGCCTTTGCCAGCCTGCGTCATGCGAGCACCACGGGGAGTTTGCACAGAGCCGATCCGTTCTCCCTAACCTTTCCGCTAATGAGGAAGCAAATGCCTGGGATGGCTGCGGCGCTGGAAGGTCAGAGCCATCGCAGCCCGACGGCCCCGCGGCTCTGCCCACGGTCCCATCCTCCTCACGTCTTTCCCGTGTCCTTAGTGATGTTTTGGGGTGCGAAGAGGGACTGGGAACAAGGTGTTCCGTGGAAGTCTTGTGTCCGGGCTGGTACCGTCAGCTGGAAAAATGATGAGCCATAAAGCAAAGCGCTCGTTGAGCCTTGCCTAACGAACAGGCGGTCGTTAACTCTGCACGAAGTGTTTGCAGGTCTTGAACACAGAAAAATACTCAAAAACCCACTTGCAAATGCTGCTCGTCTAATTAGGGTACAGGGAAAGACTCATCCATCCTTATGTGTCTGGTGTGTCCTCATCTGCGCACGTGAAATTCGGGCCATCAAACACTCGCAGCCGCCGTCGCAGCAAGGCGCTCCTGTCCGGAGACAGGTCTTTAAATCATCCCCGAGCGCTGGGAAAATTGCAGGCAGCTCGAGAGCGCAAAATGAAAAGGCGAAACATTGTTCCTGGAGCTTTTGCCCTGAATTATTTGCTCAGCTTTAATAAGTTACACGTAAGGAAAACTGAAGCAGCTTGGATGATTTTCTGGGGAAAACTAGCCCACTGGATGCTGCGGAGCCGTGCCCGATCCCCAGCTCCTCCAGCAGCCTTTGGGGACGGGGACCAATGCGCTCCGGGAAGGTGGGCTGGGAAAAGAGATAAGAAATAAACCCTTTGTAATGCGTTTCGGTGCAGTATCCAGATGCGGGAGCTGGGATTGAAGCTTTTCATTCATTTTTCTGGAGGCGGTGGGGAAAGCAGCAGTGGGGACGTTCCCGCTCTGTCTTCTCTCCACTGTCCCTGTCGCTTCCGTGGGCTAATATCTGGCAGGCATCAGCAGGGCAAACCCTGGGCAGTTTTCCCTGCCTTATTCTAGGCTAGTTTGACTAAATCTAGCTTGTTTAGGATGAATCACTCCAGCACTGCTGGTTGTGACCTGCTGGCCACCGTGCTTGCTGAGCCTCTGCAATTCCCCTTTTATTGGTAAAAATGAGAAGTTGCTTTTTCTGCCTTTTTGTCTGGGGTCACAGATTGCAAATAATGATTGCCTTAAACACAGGCTATTTCACAGCTTGCTGGCGCTTTCGGGGATGGGATCACTGGGTGTTCAGTGCTGGTGACACCATGAGCCAGGCCAGTCCTCTATTGCCATGGTCCAACGGGCGCCTTAATTTAACTCTCCTTAATTTAAATCTCTTTAATTTAACTCTCCTCTTTCTCATCTTCATCTTTTCTGATGAAGCAGAGAGGATGAGGTCTTGCCACAAACTCTGCATGGCATACTGCACACCCCACCCAGGGCTCTGGGTCGGTTCGATGGGCTGCTCATAGAAAGGTGATGGTCAGGCTGGATCCCGCTCCGTTGAGCTGTGACGGATCCTATTTTCTTTTGTGCCTGATTCTTCGGGGTCATATGGAGCATGAAGAGCTGTTTGCACCAAGTGCCCATAGCCAAACCCATCTCCCTGGGTTTACTGGTTTCTGTTTGCTGCTTTTTCTCCTGTTTCCTTTCCATGGGGTTATTTATAGCTGGATCAGCTCTGCTCCCCATCCTCCTCTCCCTCCTACTTCCCCAGGTGCTGCCCTGAGGAGGCAGGTACCTTGTTCCCAGCGAAGGATGCTGTCAGGGCTTTGCCCAAGGGCACAGGTATAAAACTTCCTGCAGGAACAATTTGCTGCAGAAATTATGCTGAACTAGCCAAATTGGGTGGTTTCAGAGCAGCAACCAGGAGTGCGCTGAAATGATCTCCCCGCTTGCTTCCAGCTCGATCCCATTGCTTGTGTAACCCCAAAATGTTTTGCGAGGAAAATCTAAACTGCCAATCTTTTCTCCTCTGGACTGGGACCCGATTTTGGCATTTCTGGCAATAGCGAAGTATCTGTTTTTCCCAAGCTCTTTCCCTATGTGACTCCCATAAGAGCCCCGAGGAGTTTGCCGATGCCAAGCCGCATCCCCTGAGACCATGGAGGGTCTGGGCACGTGGGGCAGGGAGGCAGGGAGGTCTCCAGGAGCCCGGAGAGCAGCTCCGTATCTGCCTGGCTGCTGGCAGGACCCAGCAACCTTTCCCCCAAATTGAAAACGTGCTTTTAGGTTAAAAAAATAAAAAAAACACAACAAAAAAAGTCAGTAGCTGCGATGCCATCTGTGTCTGCAGCATTGCACAGTGGGAACAAGCCGCCCGAGCAGGCTGCCGTGCACGGAGCCCCCTGAGCACCTATGCCGGGTAGCTGAAAGAGGTGGGAAGAGCCTTCCTCCTCCCTTCCTCCCCCTCGGAGAGGAATGTCCTGTTTCTCTTGGGAACAACATATCTCCTTGGCATCTCTCTCTTTGGAAGCTTTGATTTCTTTTCCAACTGTGGCTCTCCAGCCTCAGCAAAATGTCTTGGATATTTTTTTCTCCCCGCGGTCCCCCTCCCGTTGATCCCAGGGGGAAGGCTGGTTGGAACTCTCTCCGGCAGCCCTGGCCGGAGGGGATGGAGGGCTGGGGGCAGCCGGTTGCCAGTTCATTTGTTTTCCTCGATGGGGCTTCAACAAGTGATGGGCTGATGGGTTTGGAGTCTCAGGGGGGCAATTTCCCTGGCAGCATCCAAGTCATGTCACCTTTCTGCATGGCTCTGTGACGACAGTGTTGATTTGAATTCTTCCAACTTAAGACTGATTTAAATGATGGTGAAGTTGGGGGGTGGCGTGTGGGAGTAGAGCACTGAGCGCTATTCTTTTTCGGTTGTCATATGCCTCCATAAAGACTTCTGCCTTGGGGATTTGCATAGATCCGTGGTCCAGATTGCGCTACAAAACCCACCGGTGGTCTACAAAGCTATGGCAACGGCTTCTGCGCCAAATCAGACGAAGCTGGAAAGTTTAGGTGTGTTTGGAAGGCTTATGCCACAGCCATTCCTCTTTGGTTTGGGGGCTGTAGCCAGGGCTTGGAGGGCAGCCGGGACTCCCCTCTCTGCTCCTGACCCACAGCATTCCCCCTCTTCTGCAGCCCCATCCCCTGGGAGACGCCTGGCTGCATCCTACCCTATCCTATCCTGTCCTGTCCTATTCTATTCTATTCTATTCTATTCTATTCTATTCTATTCTATTCTATTCTATTCTATTCTATCCCATCCTATTCGATCTTCAGCCAGCGCGTGCCGTTTTGCCAAGCGCTCCCAGCCTCGCACTCGAGACGGCTCTAATTTGATGGAGAGGTGGTGAGGTCAGGGAAAAAAACCCTGTTCTCAATGTTTTTGTGAAAAATAGGTGTTTGGGTAATGACCTCATGGGGAGGGAGGCTGCAGAGCAAGCCGGTCTCCTACCAGCGAAACCGCGAGAGGCAAAGGAGGGGGATCGTGCAAATATCCCAGCCATAGGGAAAGCTTAATTTGGCGGTTGTAATTGCTGAGGACACACACATCTGTAGGAAAGCAGGCTCCCTTCTCGCACTGCTCCCAGAAGAGCTTGTTTGTTTAATTTTATCTTGCAGAGAAAATTATAAAAGGGAAAAAAAAAAAAACCCGACCAACCACCACCCTGTGGTTTTGCTCAGCTGCAGCACAAAAACATCCCAGCAGAGCCTGGAGAGCACCGGGGACCGAAACCCTCGCCTGAGCCCAGGTATTTCCATCGGGGAGAGGGGCAGCGAAGAGGCTGTGCGGCTGCCGGTGACGCCGGTGCTCTGCTGGGACCCCACTGCCCACCCGCCCCGGGGCCAGGCAGGATGGAGCTGGCTGTAGGAATCACCAGACCTGGAGAAATCTGGACATGGCACTCGCCACTCTGCACTCCAGCACTGTGGGGAGCGAGTGGATGTCCTACACCCCCCCTTCCACCCCGTGCTGGTCGAAACCCCGCTGCCTAGAGCAGATGTGCCCATAAAAGAGGGAGATATTTGCCCTTTGGGAGGCTGGAGGAGGTTGGGGGTCTCACCGAGGACCCCGCCACAGCAGCCCAGCCTGCCCCGGTGCCAGCAATGCACTTTCGGACTGAGCAGAGTGGGAACAGTTGAATTTTGGGGGAAAAACAATCAGATCTTTGAGACTGTTGGTGCTTTGCAAGCTGCCGTCTAAACCCTGCCACGGTCAGGGCTGGTGCGGCTGGATAACGTGGGAGCGCTTGTGCTCTGGTTTCAGCTCATTTTCTTCGCTGTCATGAATTTAGATTTCTGAGGGAGCCTGGGCTTGGCATCAGACGCTGACATCCTTTAATTTAGCAAATGTAAAAATGGGACCTTTTCCAACTGGAGCGATTAGAAATGTCCCGCTCCATTCTCCAGCCGCAGTGTCGGGTGCTGGCCGGTCTGTTGCCCTGCGCTGTCAGCCACGCTGCTCCCCCCACCGGCGTGACAGCAGCTGAGACCTCCCACACTCGTCACAGGGGTGTGACGACCCATCATCACAATCTCTGCCCGCTGCTCAGCGCTGCCGGGAGCTGCTGATGGTCCCGGCTGGCAAAGAGCAATGGAGGGGCTGGATGCAGGAGGGGAGCTTGCCAGGGGGAGGGATGGAGCCGTGCCCCTCCATGACACCCCCCGCAGCACCCGCTGAAATCCCGTCCCCGGCAGCCCTGACAAGGGCCTTCTCCACCTCCGGGTTTGCGTATAATGGCGTGTGTCCCCCCTAAGCTGCTTAATGAGGGTTAAGAGGCTAATGGGCTTATTACCAGCAATTATTTCCACAGCCCTGCAGGTGTCCCTGAAAACAGCGGGGCCCGCGCCTGCCCAGGAGCATCCTGCTGGTATCGCTGCCAGCCGGCCTGGGGTGCCACGAGATTGTCGGTGCTCAGCCGGCTGCCTGAGTCAAATCAGTAGCCGGGTTTGGGGTGTTTTTACACCCCATTGCAACGATCCAGGCTGTGGTTTTGGCAGAGGAGAGAAGGGGGGGGGGTGGCATCCCTATGGATACTTGCCCACTGCCCCCCACCCGCCCTGATCCCTCTTGTTCTGCCTCCAGAGTGGCTCTGCGGCATCCCTGGATGGTCGCCTGGAGACGGCCACGGAGGGTTGCCACAGCGACGAAGCCTTCGCTCAGCATCCCTCCAACTCCACCGCCTTGGCCGAAGTTGGGCAAGAGAAAAATACCCCGGGGAGGGGATACCACCCCCCCAAGGCGGCAAGCGCAGGGCTGGGGAAACTGAGGCACGGCTGGTGGAGCTGGAGGCAGCTGCGAGGTGATGGAGGAGGTTTAGGAAGCTGCCTGTGGGTGCGATGGGGCAAAAAGTAGGGGAAATAGGGCTGGGGGAGGGCAGGGGGTACCCACAGTTGCTGGTGGTGGGGGGGTCAGCGCTTTGTGGGGGCAGGTGTTGGTGCAGCATCTCTGCACGAGTCCTCCCAGCAGCAGCGTTTGATAGTCACCATGGCAATGTCAGCCGCGTTCGGGCTGTCATCTGCTTTGACATCCAGCGCGTGCCAGGATGGGCTGGAGGGGTGTGCGCACCCCAAAAGCTGCCGGTGCGGATGGGGGAATCAGCCACCCACAGCCCAGCCAAAAACCTGGCGGGGGGGCTGGCCCTGATGCCACCAGGGTCCCCCAGGGTTGGGGTCCCAAGGGGCCACGCGATGGCACGGGCTGATGCCTGGCCCTGGGGACCCGCCGCAGTGAGGGAGAGGAGGGTGAAGCCCTTTGGGGTGGCACCAGCAGTGGTGCCCCCCGCCAGCTCCACCATGGAGAGCTTCCCCGCCGCCAAGCCTATGGAGGGTGAGGAGAGGTTACGTAACTTTGGCGTTTGGAAAATTCTTTCTGCTCCCTTATCGGCTTTATAAATACCTCAAGCTCAGGCCAGGCCAGGCTGGGGGGAAGGCGATGACATGGGCTGCAGCTGATCCCCATGCTTGGGCCCATCCAGCCACCGTGCCTCAGTTTCCCCCTTTCTATGGACAAAAGCATCCCTGCTGCACCCTGCTGCCGTGCTACAGGGAGGGTGCCTTGCTGCCGGTGTGAGCACTGGTGGGACCAGCAAGTCTTTATCACCCCCAACAGAAAAGGAGGGCGATTTTTCTTCTTCCTCCGGAGAAGGCTTGAAGGTGCTTTTTGGGTCATGGCCACCATTAAATGGCAAGTTCAAAAAAACCAAGGTCCTGCCTGCAGCCACCGACTGCCTTGCCCTAATCTGGTGTCGCATCCCCCAGGTTTGAATTTGTGGCATTCTTCAGGTTGGTCCTTCATGTCCTAAAAATCCCTGGGTCGGGGCCATGCGGTGCTTTAGCCCCTGCCTTTTCTCAGCAGGGTGCTGGTGATGGGTGCTCACCCTGCTCCCCTTACTCCGCACAGCACCGTCACAGCCCTCCTGACCCCCCTGCCATCCGCACGGCCGAGCTAGGGGACAGTGCGATGCTGTTAAGTCCCAACATCGCTGACAACCGCTGCAGGAGGTCCAGGGCTGGGGGGGGTGGCTGGAGCAGGGCCCCCCATTCACATGCACTTGCCTTTACTCCATTTGCAAAGTTATCTCCCTGTGGGGATGTCGGAGGGCGGCCGGGGCCGTGTCGATAGGAGCGTGCACGGCGCACTCAGCCAAGGGCGGCCGGGGCGGCGTTGTGTAACTCTCCGTGCTGCTCTTCACCGGGGGCATGTCACCGTGTCCCACCCTCCCCAGTGCCACCAGACCTGGCTGCTGCCCCAGCCGCGGGGCACCTTTGCTCCATGCCCGCCCATTGCCACCGCAGCCACCCGGCCATGCTGGGATGCTGCGTGATGTCTGGCTTTGCACCTCCAAGGGACGCTGGCGGGCAGGACCGGGACCCCGGGCGTTAGGTCGGCTGTTGTGGCTGGCAGCAGCATGCCACCGCCTTTCCCCCCTGAAATTCTCCCTTGCTGGTGTTTTGGTTTTTTGCTTGCTGGAGAAACGGTGCCCTGCTCCTCACCAACCCACGTATGCACGCACAACAGTGCGCGGGTTCGCCAACGCCGGGCTTTGCACTCGCCTTGTTTATTGTAGGGTCGCCCAGGAACAGGGGCAACCCCAGGGGGGCTGGTTTTTTAGGGCTGACTGAAAAAAAAAAAAGGATTCCTGGCTTCTACTTTATTGCTTTCATGATCCTGCAGCGTGTGCCTGAGCGAGCCACCCATCAGTGACCTGGGCTGTGCAAAGAAGCAGGGGAGGGAACGCAACCGGCTGCACGCCGAACCTCACCGGTTTAAAAACAACCTTTTAAACGCCCGGGTCTCTGCCCGCAGGGTCTGCAGCTGCTGGGCCCCTTAACGAAGCGATGCACGGCAGCGCCCAAGTCTGCGGCACAGAAATAATGAGAAGGGAGTTATTTTAGGGACTTCCACATCTGCCTGGCGCGTTATCTTCATGGTCACCCTTGTTTAAGCAGGGCTTCCCCAAAGAGGTGGGTGCCCCGGGTGGTGGCCGTAGGGTGGCGGACGCTGATGTGGGGCAGAGAATTGACTTCTTGCTGCTGGGGCTGGGCTGAGAGGGCACCCAGGGGTGGTACCCGCAGGCAGGGAATGATGGAGGATTAATTGAGCTGCTGATCCCTGATGGCGAGAGGGCACAGGGAGCAGCGAGCCCCCCCCGGCGTTACGCAACGCCTGTGCTAAATCTTCATTGCAGCAGATAAAGACATTCCCCAAAATACCCTGCCCTGCCTTTGCCGCCCCTGCAGCTACTTGGGTTTGGGGTCATGTCTGCAATCTGGGGGTGTCCGGCTCCCTGGTGACATTGGTGGCAGGGTGGAAAGGGCAGAAACCCAGGGCCAGAAACCCAGTATGCTCCAGGAAGGAGGTCTCCTCCAACCAGGCTCAGCTTGAGGAACGAGAGCGTTAAAGGGAGTCCTCGCAGGATTTAAAAGACACTGAAACTCTTGAACTGGTATGGGCAGAGCCATGAGCTGGAGGAAAACTAGTAGCATCAAAGCAATGCAGAAGACGCCAGACAGCATCACGTCTGTGCCAGGGGGGTTTGTCACCCCCAACAGAAAAGGAGGGGGATTTTTATTCCTCCCCTGGGAAACGCTTGAAGACGGGGTTTGGGCCATGGCCATCATTAAATGGCCAGATCACAGAACCAAGGTCTTGCCTTGGACCACTGACTGCCTTGCCCCGGTCTGCCTTGCTCCAGGTTTGAATTTGTTGCATCCCTTTGGCTGGTCCTTCGCATCCCCAAAATCTCAGAAATCCCCTTCGAGCTGCTTCTCTTCCAGCCCCCTGAGACCACTAATGTATCTTGGGCTTTCTACACTGCCATGACCGCAATTTCGCTCCCTACCCCTTAGAAATACCACCGAAGGTGGATGTCCCCCTCGCTGGCAGTGGTTCCCCACGGCCGCAGCCGAGGTGCCAGCTCCTGTACATGTAGGGAAGAGGAGAGGCTGTAATCTGAGCTCCAGAGCAATTAGCCAGGACGGCGGCGGCGTGCTGCCCGGCAAAGTCTCCGCCGCCCGCTCGCTCGCTCAGCTGCCGGCATTGGGCTCAGCATCTGGGGCTCTCGCTGGGATCGTGGGGTAAGTAGGGCCAGGAGGGCGGCTCTGCCCGAGCATGGCATGTCCTTCCTCCCCAGCTTATTCCTCATGGGGTTAAAAGTCAAGTTTAGGGTACTGCTGACACCTTAACCCACGGTGATACCAAATGGCACTGAAAATGCAGCTGTTTTGGGGTGGAAATGGCATCTTTACCATGGCATGGCCAAGGAGCTGGGAAAATTGCCCGGGATAGCGGGACATGGGTTGTATTTCTCACCAAGAGCTGAGCAATTGCTAATGCTTGGATGGAGCAGGAATAACCGTGTGTTTAAAGCCCCAAAAAAGACTGGAGGATGCTGATGAGCGTTTGATGGCTCAGCCTTGCTTACATCCCATCTCCCCTGGCTGGAAGGGACTTGTGCATCCCGAGCTGGGTCTTATGCTCATCCCGCTCCTCTCTGTGCCGATTCCCAGCCGAAACGCCACCGCGGGGAGAGCAACGCCGAGCGCCTCAGCACCGGCTGCAGGCCATACAGCGTCGCTCTCCCTGTGGCTCACAGCTCACGGCTCCATCGGCTCCGGCTGGCAGCCCCGTCGCTCCCAACCTGCCGCACGTCACGCCTTTAGGATAAACATTTCCCGGGCGCGGGCTCTGCCCACACACGCGATTTCCCTCGAGCGGGAGACAGAGCTCCTGGAGGGGGTTTGCATTGGGTGAGAGTGGAGCTCCGTGGGAAAACCCGCCGTGGAAGTAATGGGATTTGGGAGAGGGACATTGATGGGAGCTGGGCAAGTGGGAGGTGCAGGATTAGTCCTGCTGCGGGCAAGCTGGGGCTGAACCAGGTCCAGATCCATCACCTTCTGCCTCTAACCCCAAGGCGTAGGCAGCAATCGCTCCATGAGAGGGCTCTTAAAATAATTCATGCCCGTGATACCCCAGGGATGCTGCCAAGCACTGGCCTGGTGCTACCTGCGGCATGGGAGCCCCTCGGCGCTGCAGCCCTCGGCTCATCTCCATCTGGTTGGTGATCAAATCCACTTGAAGACCTTTTGGTCCCCTTTTCTCTTTCTTCCCACAGTGCTTTTTAGGAGCCGAGTGATTCCCCCTGGGCTGGGGCAGGGTTGCTGCCTTCCCCCCGAGCCTCTTGGCATGTGCTGGATGGGAACCCACCATCCCGGATGGGAACCTGAGTCCCTGCCGAGGCCCTGGCAATGGCACAACTGGAGTGCAGGGCAGGCAGGAGGGCGGCTGCCTGATTTTGGCTCTGCCATCATCTGCCCACAGCCACATCGCTGGCATTTGTCCGTGGGATGGTTTGGGGCTGGGGCCGGAGCCCAGCATGTTTCCAGATTTGGGAGCATGCAGGAGGGAACAGGGCCATGTGATGGAGGAGCGCGCACGGGGCGGGCGCAGAGACACCCCAAGGTCACCCATCCGAAAACACCCTCTGGCCCACGCGGTCCAGGGATGGGGCTTTTCTGGAGGGAGCAGCCCCGGCCGGGAAGGGGGCTTGCTTGGGGACTTTCACAACCCACCGGCACCCCGGGCACAGCCAGGCCAGGTGATATTTCAATTCAAAGCCCCAGACACCTCCCAGCCATGAGTCCCACCCGGGGGGGCTCATCTTCACCCTCCAGACACCCCACTGACCCTGTAGCCAGCTCCCTCCACCCAGCACCAGACATCTCCATCACCCATCTCCCAGCCCCACCGACTCCGGGAGGCTCCCGGGACACCCCCAGTCACCACGGCAGGATGTGGGGAGAGGGGACAGGGCATCGCCACTGCAGAGCCTTAATTCCCGGGGCCACGGGGGCTGCTGGGAGCAGATCTCTGATGTCCTGCGGGACACATCCTGCGGGGTGCGGGGTTCAGAGCATCAGCAGGCTGGGAAACCTCCCCTCCCCCTCGCTAAATCCCTTCCCCGTCGCAGGACAGTAGGTTACGGGACTCGACCAGAGGTTGGATTTAAGGAGATTACAACTTCTCCCCCAGGATAATCTAGAAATTCAATTAAAACTCTCTGTCTCTCGCTTGGGCTGCAGCAGGGCCACGGGGCACCCTGCACCCCGCAGCCATGGCCGGGGAGCGCTGGGGAGACCCCCCGGGGCGCACGCCAGGTAAGGGCTGACCCCCTCCTCCTCCTCCTCCCTGGGTCCAGCTGGAGCCCCCCTGCTCATGGGGGCGGCCGGGGCTCTGCCCCTTCCCGGAGCGATTTGCCGGGGTATTAACACCCGTCCTCTGAGCTGGGGTGCCCGGGGCCCAGCTGCGGGGGGTGCGGGGAAGGGGGTGCGGGGAAGGGGCTGCAGGTACCCCGGAGGTTTGGGTAGGGGTCTTGCAGGGGCAGGGCAGTCTGGCTGCATCCCCTGGGGTTTTAGGGCATCCTTCGGCAGCCCCTGCTGCAGATTGAACCTGCCAAGGTCTTTGGACCCCCCCTTGCCCTCATTGTCACCCCCGGCCATGTCCTGCTGTCCGGCCGTATGGATGAGAGCGGACAAATAGCCAGTGTTTCCCAGGCAAGCGAGATGGGATTTCAGGACCCAGTGGGGTGACAGGGCTGGCTGTGGGCTGGGGGGACTGTGGGTGCTGCGGCGTTTCCCGACCCGCCCCGGGCAGGGGGGGACATCACCCGGGAGCAGCGGGGGGGCGGCGGGGGCAGACGTACAGCCCTGGGGTCCCGCCATGGCAGCATGTGGGTGCTGGCGCAGGGCTGGGTACTGGTGCTGCCAGGGC